>NC_056739.1:283357313-283372313 GCF_019279795.1 Protopterus annectens
AGCTCAAACCTGATAAGAAATATAGTGGACACTGAGTGAAATAGGTTTATAGCACTTACAGACCTTGAAAGAATATCCAAGGATAAACTGAATGCAGTATTTAAAAACTCATTTAGTTTGAAAAATGTATTGGAAAAAGAAGAAATTTATAATAAGGGAACAAGGAAAAGGAACCCGTAAGTGTGATCATTGTACCCAATGTGATTACTTTGCTAATAAGGAGAGTATTCATATTGAAAGTAGAAATACTATGGTCATGGCGAAAGAATGCAGCAATTGTGATTCTAGTGGATTAGTCTACTTGGCGTTATGTCAGACTTGTCAGGGATTCTGTGCTGGTAAGACTGAACACAAGCTCAGAAAAAGAATTTATGAGCATGTGTATGATATTCTTACCAACAAGAAGACCAATGCTTTATATAGGCACAAGCTAAAATGTAACAACGCACAATACAAGTTTTTTGTCATTGAAGTTGTAAAAGCTGATGGTAGAGGAGGTTTATGGGAAGAGACCTTAGAATACAGAGAGCTATGGTGGCAGATCATCATGAGGACGAACAAATATCCAGAGTTGAATGACCATATATTGATAGCCTTTGTCCTTAAATTAAGGTCAGCTAAGCTCTAAGGTCTGCTCCTTTTTAACTTAGGTATTTATAGACCTATAACGTCTAGTAGGTTTTGATTTGTTTAGACTATAAACCTTGTTAACAGGCTTTCTTCTTTATAATTCTGATAGCCTTAACTAATGAAGAAAATTTTAATTAGAAAATATAAATGAAAACTATACATTATCAGTTGATTTTTTGAGAACAAAGTTAACAATATAAATTTTATACACAATATTCATATTTTATTTCATTCCGTTTTTATAATAAAAATATATATATATATATATATATATATATATATATATATATACATATATTTATTTTTTTAACAAGAAAAAGGTCTATTTATTCTGTTGTTTTATGTTGTATTTATGGCAAAATGCCACTAGATGGAGCTTTATGCCTTTTGTATATGCATTTTATGTGAAAATTAGCTCCACTAATTGTTTTAAAAATGCATTTTATTCTTTGTATGTATTGATTTTAAAGTACTGCATTGATTTTGACTATACTAAGTTAATAAATGTATGTATTAAAGATTTTAATAATGTATGCGATGTCATCTTAATAGATAAAAAAGTTGTCCAGTTTATTATTGAAAAAATGCAGCAATTGTGATTCTAGTGCATTGGTCTACTTGATGTTATGTCAGACTTGTCAAGGATTCTGTGTTGGTAAGACTGAACGCAAGCTCAGAAAAAGAATTTATGAGCATGTGTACGATATTCTTACCAACAAGGAGACCAATGCTTTATATAGGCACAAGCTAAAATGTAAGAACGCACAATACGAGTTTTTTGTCATTGAAGTTGTAAAAGTTGATGGTAGGGGAGGTTTATGGGAAGAGACCTTAAAATACAGAGAGCTATGGTGGCAGATCACCCTGCAGGCGAAAAAATATCCAGGATTGAATGACCATATATTGATAGCCTCTGTCCTTAAATTAAGGTCAGCTAAGCTCTAAGGTCTGCTCCATTTTAACTTAAGAATTTATAGACCTATTAACATCTAGTAGGTTTTGATTTGTTTAAACTATGAAACTTGTTAACAGGCTTTCTTCTTTGTAATTCTGATAGCCTTAACTAGTGAAGAAAATTTTAATTAGAAAATATAAATGAGAACTATACATTATCAGTTGATTTTTTGAGAATAAAGTTCACAATCTAAACTTTATACAAAATAATCATATTTTATGTTATTCCATTTTTATAATAAAAACATTATATATATATATATATATATATATATATATATATATATATATATATATATCTCTATGGGATCCTGACACATGCTCAACTAGCATATGTCCGATTCACAAAACATCGAACACACATACACGAAAGCGCTTAACAGTGACAAGCGTTTCCGTGTATGTGTGCCTGTTTTGTAGATCGGACTACAGTGCGGGTAAGGGAAAATTCCCTTTTCCCCACTGTAGTGCGATCTCAGAGTGAGAAAAATAAAGGAGGGAGGTGTGGGGGGTACCGGGGGGTGAAGCCCCCCTGCAGAAACGTAGATTTTTTTTTTTTGAACTACACATACACGAAAGCGCTTTTCAATGTTAAGCGCTTTCGTGTATGTGTGTTCGATGTTTTGTGATTCGGACATATGCTAGTCGAGCATGTGTCCTAGACCCATATATATATATATATATATAAATATATATATATATATATATATATATATATATATATATATATATGTATATATAGATATATATATATATATATATATATATATATATATATATATATAGATATATATATATATATATATATATATATATATATATATATACACACACAGACACACACATATATTTATTCTATGTTATTGTTTTTATGATGTTTTAATGGCAAAATGCCACTAGATGGAGCCTTATGCCTTTTTTATTTTTTTTTTCAAATATATTTTTATTGAATTTTTCAAACGTTTCAAACATACAAAGGAAAAACTGTAAGTCATTGCGGAAAGCAGTAAAGTATAGGTATATATGTTACAGTTAGTGCAAAAACTATGCAGTTAGAACACAGCAGTTATCTTCCAGGGAAGCTTACATCTTAGAGACCAATATAAGCAGTAAAGACCCCCAATAACCTATTACAGTCAAAGTCTAGGGATACAAATGGAAAGTGGCTTGGAAGGAATAATATATGACTGTCTAAAGAAGAAAAAAAAGCGGTAAGGAGGGTATAACCATAAAAAACAACTATTTACACCATGTACTTCTATTTATACCATATTTACAACATATTTACACTATGGATGCCAGAGGATAACAAAATGATATAACAAAATATTTTGTAAAATCAAAAGTTACCATGTGATGGTAACAATGTCTAATGGTTATAGGGCTAGAAATTATACTGATGGAGGTTTTCCTGGAATGTAGTGTTAGAGACCCACATTTTGGAAGATTATTTAGTTTGGATTAGGTCAAAAAGTCTACACCAGTAATTCTGAAAATATTCTTTTTTCTTTTTGTTATTATTGCATAACATATGTGCAGATATATATTTGATTGCCATTGATGTAAAGTTTTCCCAAGCTATTGTTGAGGGATTGACCCAGTTCTTGGCTATAAAATATTTGAGAAGGGCACAGGCGATGGATACCCTTAAGAGATTTATGAATAATATTTAAAAATCATAGTTTGCCAAGAGAATGTGGTTTTTTGTATCCCATTTTTTCCAACTGAGTTCTGAGAGAACACCAAAATTTGTAAATATTCTTACAGCTCCAAAAGATGTGAAGTATATCTACGTGTGGGAGGGAACAGAACGGACAGGTTAGGTTTTTATTGTATCTGAATTTCAGTAAGACTGCTGGGGTATAGTAGAAATTGTTGTTTATCATAAGCTGAGTGTAAATTAGGTTTTTGAAGGAGGTTAAATTCAGGGTATTATTGATTGCTTCGCTCTTAGACTCCATAGAAATTTCTCCTTGTATACCATCCCAATATTTGGAAAATAGAAGTGAATGATTATACTTAATGCTTGACACAAGTTTATAGGTGTTCAAAATCATTTTGTTCTATAGGGAGAGTGATTTAATGATAGATTGTGATACTGTAATGTCTTGCTCCTTCACTCTATAGTAAGAGAATTTTTGTTTTATAAGTGAGCTAATTTGCCTCAAGATAGGATCATATTTGTTAGGAGCACCAAATAAAGCTTTGACCTCGGCAACATTTTTAGAGTTATAGAAGTGCCAAACTATGGCTTTCTTAACAATAGGGAAGTTTGCTACATCGATCATTTTATTATTGATTTTTAAGTTAGGGTTTAGATGAATAGGTTGGAGAATGGGAATAGTATTGTGCAAATTTAAGGAGGTCATCAGAGTTTGAAAGATGCGAATTTTGTTCTTTAGTGTAGGCAAGATCTTGAACTTGTATTCCCCATCAGGTGCAAGAAAAAGGACAACATATGGATTGAGTTTTAACAACTATATATAGTTGCACCAGATTTTGATCCAGGTTGGGTACCAAGTTTCAGCAGAGGGGTCATAGCAGGCTATTTGAATTAGACGGCTAGCATTAATAATATCGTAAAATAAATTAAAATCTGGGAGACTTAAACCGCCTTTGTTCTTTGGGGTAATTAGATTCCTGTATGATATTCTGGTTGATTTAGGGAACCATAAAAACTTTGAGATTGTGGTTTCCATTTTTCTGAAAAAAATTTTTGGAACGTTTAAGAAGGTGGAGTTAAGATGAAAAAGGATTCTAGGCAAAATATTCATTTTAATGATAGCAGATTTTGATAGCAAAGAAAGATTGATGTTTTTCCATCTAGTTAGATCGTTATTTATCTGATCCCAGACTCTATATAGGTTTGCTTTTATTAGTTCTTGGTGAGGGTGTGTGAAATGTATTCATAGGTATTTAATTGTATATTTGAGAGGAATGTCAGACAGGAGGAAGTAATATTCTAAATGGTTTGCAGGGTTTAATGGAAAAATAGATGATTTAGCAGGGTTTAATTTATAATTAGCAGCCTCAGCAAAAAGATTAATAGAATTTCGAATTTTATGAAGATCGGTGTTGGGAAGCTCAAAATAGATGTTTAAGTCATCTGCAAATGCAGAATAATTTATATCAATGTTGAAGACTTTTGGGATATGGTGATAAGTCTTTTGTTTAACCCAGAGAAGGAAAGGTTCCAGATATAAATTAAAAAGATAAGGTGAGAGTGGGCAACCCTGCCTAGTGCCATTGATAATTTTAATAGGGCGTGATAAAGTTTTATTTATATACAGGGAAGTAGAGGCATTGTTATAAAGCATCTTAATAGTGTTGATAATCAGATCAGGAAAGTTAAAGAATTTCATGGTTAGGTAAAGGAAGTTTAGATCAACGTTATCAAAGGCTTTGGTAGCATCTAAGGTGAGTGCATAACGCGGGTGATTTTCACTTTTTAGAAGCAACATTAATGTGTTTAAGGTAAGAGTATTGTCACACAGCTGCCTCTGTTTCATAAACCCCAACTGTTCAGGAGAAATGACTGTAGCTATAACTTTCTGAATTCTATTAGCAAAAATGGTAGATAAGATTTTGATGTGAACGTTAATAAGGGTGATGGGCCTATAGCAGAGAGGGGGTTGGACTTGTCAGAGTTTGGTTTTGGGATGAATATTGTTTTTGAATTGTTCATATACTTATCAGTAATCCCTTTCGAGATGATATAATTATACATAGCAAGGAGAGTTTTAGAAAGGTGATGACTAAAAGTTTTATAAAATTCTCCTGTAAAGTCATCAGGACTTGGCGCCTTATTTAGTTTAAGCTTTTTAATAGCTAGCATTATTTCATTCAGTAAACAAGTCGGGTAGCAGCAAAACCAATGCAGACCAGTAAAAGCCAAAAAGATTTAATAAGATTAAGCTTTGTTACTCTGTCAGCAAACTTCTTCAGACAGCAAAAGTAATCACATTGTGAGTATATATACATTTTGCTCTGGGTTAATTAGTTGATTAATCAATTAACTTACAGAGGCAACCAACTTCTCTAATTACAGAGCCATCCACTGACAATAGTAAAATACTTATGCAAAAATACTAAACAGCATTCACAACCAAATAGTGGTAGTAATAAATCTAAGAATAAAGGAAATTCTAATAATACTAATAGTTATGGTAATAGTTGATATAAAAATAGTAGATATAAGAAAAACTATATATCTATATATATTATTTATATATACTAAATAACATATATCGATATGTGTCTTTTTTGTGTATAGAACATTTCTTATTTATAAGTAAAACCATACTAGAGTAGATTTCAGTGTGAACATTCAATATAAATAAATCAAACATATCTCAACAATTCACTTTACAGCTTCTCCTATCTAAAATATGTTTATATCTAATTCATGTTAAAACCAGATGTATATAAAAATGAATAATAATTAATTAGAATATTCTGACATTCTATATTAATATATTTTCCTAAATTCATCTTTTTAGACTTTTAAGCTTTAACACATTGCTCAAACTACAAGTCTCATTTATACCTGGTAGATTATATGCATTAAGCCTAATCTGCCAGAATAGTTCCAGCTCTTCGAGTTGCAATGGTGCAGGACCACCTCTAACATTGAGCTCTGGCTGGTCTATAACTAAAAATCTGAACTGATGTCCAGAAAATTCTGCCGCATGTTTAGCTAGGGCATTGTCTTGTTTGTTCCTGCTAATGGCATATGAGTGTTCATACATACGGTCACGGAGTCTCCTCTCCGTCTTACCGATGTAAAATGCCTGGCATCCCTGGCATTTAGCCAGGTACACTGCCATTCTAGTGTTGCAATTGGCCCTACACTTCAGTCTATATTGAACATTATTTATTTAAAATCTGTTGGATTCAGTTACTAATTTGCAATAATTGCAATTTTGGCATTTGTACATACCAGTTATTTTTGGTTGTTTTCTCTGGCGTTGTTCATATAGTACCTTCAAATTCCTACCCTTCCTAAATATAGTGCCCGGGTATTCACCCAATTTGTTTAATATACTAGGGTTACTTGCAAAAATAACCCAGTTTTTACATAGTATCCCTATACAGTGGTAACTGAATGTATTATAGGTTATAATGAACTTTATTTCTGGTGAGTCAGGTGTGGCAAGGACACTCAATTCTGTTACTACAGAATTTCCCATATTTTCTGATGTGATCTCTTGCATGGTAACTATCTTTTTCATTGACAAAATAGGTTTATACATTCCTTTAGTACGTTTGTCGCTCACTTCCAAGATCAGTCCTGAAATTAGCTCCAAAGGGTAGCCTCTCTGTGTGAACATTGTTCCCAAGAGTTGACATTCCTCTTGGAAATCCTGTTCAGTAGAAACTATACGAGCTGCTCGTACTAACTGACCTTTAATTACTGAACGTTTTTGGTAAAAAGGGTGGCAGCTGGTAAAGTGTAAAAACACATTCGAATATGTTTCCTTCCTGTGTATTTTTGCCTGGTAACATTTCAAAGCAAGGTTTTTTGATAAATTAATGTCTAAGTAAGCTATCCTATCAGTATCAAAGGTGGAAGTGAAACGGAAGAAATCAGTTGAGGTGTTAAAAATATTTAATACTGTTTCACTCGACTTTTGGTTACCGTTAAGCAGAATAAAGATATCATCTAGATACTGTGTGTAAAAGACTAATTTGTTTTTAATACTGTCATTTTTGAACACATACTCAGACTCCCAGTGGGCCATCACTAAGTTAGCAATGCTAGCTCCACAAGGGGAGCCCATTGCCACACCTATTTTCTGAAGAAAGAAGTTGTCGTAAACATAAAGAAATTGTTGTATAAAACAATTTCCAAGAGCTCTTTCACAAGTGAAATTTCATCTATTGTAGCCTTATTCTTAACCATAACTCGAGTTACCCACTCTATGCCAGTATCTTGAGGTATACTGGTGTAGAGGTCTTTAACATCTACGGTAAGGAAGTTATAGTTAGGGTTGAAGTCCAAACCATTTAACTTCTCTAAAAATGACCAGGAATCCTTACAAATTTGTGACTCAAGTTTAACAAATTTTTGTAAAATAGAGTCAATTACCTTGGCACATGGGTAAGTGGGTGACCCACGTCCATCGACAAGAGGTCTCATAGGTGGATTACCCAAATCTTTATGTATTTTGGGAATTCCAAAAAGGTAGGGGTACCTTGGAAATTGTGTAGACATATAATTGAATATATTTTGTTCAATTCGCCCCTCTATGTACATGTCTAATATACTATCCTTTATTACCGAATATGCATGATTGGTCTCCGAGCGGGAACTAACTTCATAGGTGGGGTCATCTAACAGGTCTACCATTCTGTTGTAGTAATCCATGTTATCAAAAATTACAAGTCCCCCTCCTTTATCAGGCTTACAGACTCTAATATCATGTAATTTAATAAACTCCAAAAATCCCTTCTCTTTCTGTAAAATAGGATCTTTAGTATGGATTTTACCTCTATGTTTAACGTTAAAGCGAATATCTAGTTCACACATTTGTTCAAACACAGAAATAAGTGGATGAAGGGGTGGGTTAAAAGTACTAGGAATTCTGAATTGGTCATCTTGAACTGTAGTTACATTAGACCCCATCATCAAGTTAAAGTTCAATTTCCTTGTGAAAGTTTTTAAATCTATAATTGTTCTCACCAAGTCACAATTTTGTTTAGGGACATATGTGTTACCTTTGGAAAAGAAATCCACCATGTCCGAACCTATATCAGTAGAAGAAAAATTGTACACTTTAAAGTCATTTGTCCTATTGGTAATAATTATAGGTTTACTTCTCATAGGCACTAGGTCAGATGGACCTGAATGGAGACTAGAAAAAACACTTTCTACATCTTCAGAAGGTGAAAAGTCACAAGACTCATTGACCAAAGAGATCATGTGTTGCACTAATTTGTCATGTAATTCATTAGTGCCATAAGACATTAAATTCAAGTCTTGTTTCTCTCCTAACTCTCTTTCGGTTTCCTCGGATTCTTGTTGTACCATTGTTTGGGTCTCGTCCCCGTCCGGTTCCCCTCGGAAAAATTCAAGTTTTTTGAATTACGCTGATTGTTGATGTTAGGCAGTCTTTCACTTCTCCTGACTTCCGTATAACCTTGCCTTTCAATTTGGTTAACATCTTCATTTACTTGTACCATAGTATTAGGCAACTGATTAGTGTAATGAAACACAGTTGGCTGGTTATTGTAACCAGGGATAGAACTACCTTCAGAAACAGTTTTCCATACTTGGGCTATAGGAGGAAGTGGATACGCTTTACCTTCCTTATATGCTGTAGTGTCTCGTTCTAATTTTTTAGCTTTGTTATTTTTAAGTTTCACCAGGTACTGGTCAATACTGTTAAAAATAAGACTATATTCATATCTGTACCTGGTGAAATCATTGTCAAGTTTTATCTTAGCGTCTAATTCTGCCACTTGTTTGTTAAGGTCCTCCACCCATATAGAATAGTGCTTAACTATGCATTCAATCAACTCAAAACCTTGACGATCAAAAAGCACCAAAAGTTCTTGATGAAAGGCTGAATCAGGCACCAAACCAGTGGGAAATTGGTGGTGCCTTAAACCTTTAGGCACTATTCTACATTTCAAACATTCTTTGAAATAGGAAATTTCCAACTGCAGTTTTTTAACCTTCACTAATAGGTTATCAAAAACTTTAAGATGTGAAACAATATCAAAAACAGGATTGTTATTACCTCCTTCTCCACCAGACTGTCGCTCCATGACAGGAGAGGTCATATTAAATGAAAATCTCTCCAATAACCAAGTTGAGAGATCAGGAAACACTGAATAATTATTCCCTTGCTGAATGCCCAAATTTGCACTCAGTGCTGTGTTGTTCTTCCCTTGCTGAGTTCCCATGTTGGCGCTCGATGGTGTAGGAACACATTGATTAAAAGTTAGCGCTTCATTCGCTTGATTGCCTAAAAGGTTTACTGAAGGATATATTTCATGTCCATTAAGAGGCGTTGGTCTGTTCGAGTGGTTAATGAAATGTAAATCCTCCATTTGAGCCGGTGGCCTTGTAGAATTAACTTGGTCGGTGTTAGGGCCCGGCTCCTCCCTGTTAGGCGCTTCAGTGGATGCCTGCACCATTGAACATACTCATCGTATTCCAGCAGTAGTGAGATTGTCAGATGTTAAAGGTGGCAAGCTGTGCTGTATAGCTTGCTGTTGTTTATCCAAATAGTCAAGTCTCAAACAAATAGACTCGACCCGAGTTAAAAGAAAGTCTAGTTGGTTAACATTAGGATCTTTTTCTGATGCTGGTGTTGCTCCTGCAACACTATTACAGCTCCTCAGTATTTCAGGTGTTTTTTCTGGTTCGAAGCTATTGGTAACATTGCTTGCAGACCCAGAAGCCATTACAAACTCAAAAAAATATATAAACACAAAACTAAACTAGTAAACAAGTCGGGTAGCAGCAAAACCAATGCAGACCAGTAAAAGCCAATAAGATTTAATAAGATTAAGCGCTTTTCGTTTGCTCTGTCAGCAAACTTCTTCAGACAACAAAAGTAATCACATTGTGAGTATATATACATTTTGCTCTGGGATATTAGTTGATTAATCAATTAACTTACAGAGGCAACCAACTTCTCTAATTACAGAGCCATCCACTGACAATAGTAAAATACTTATGCAAAAATACTAAACAGCATTCACAACCAAATAGTGGTAGTAATAAATCTAAGAATAAAGGAAATTCTAATAATACTAATAGTTATGGTAATAGTTGATATAAAAAATAGTAGATATAAGAAAAACTATATATCTATATATATTATTTATATATACTAAATAACATATATTGATATGTGTCTTTTTTGTGTATAGAACATTTCTTATTGTTAATGGCTAATGGCATTAGCAGGAACAAACAAGACAATGCCCTAGCTAAACATGCGGCAGAATTTTCTGGACATCAGTTCAGATTTTTAGTTATAGACCATCCAGAGCTCGATGTTAGATGTGGTCCTGCACCATTGCAACTCGAAGAGCTGGAACTATTCTGGCAGATTAGACTTAATGCATATAATCTACCAGGTATAAATGAGACCTGTAGTTTGAGCAGTGTGTTAAAGCTTAAAAGTCTAAAAAGATGAATTTAGGAAAATATATTAATATAGAATGTCAGAATATTCTAATTAATTATTATTTATTTTTATATACATCTGGTTTTAACATGAATTAGATATAAACATATTTTAGATAGGAGAAGCTGTAAAGTGAATTGTTGATATATGTTTGATTTATTTATATTGAATGTTCACACTGAAATCTACTCTAGTATGGTTTTACTTATAAATAAGAAATGTTCTATACACAAAAAAGACACATATCGATATATGTTATTTAGTATATATAAATAATATATATAGATATATAGTTTTTCTTATATCTACTATTTTTTATATCAACTATTACCATAACTATTAGTATTATTAGAATTTCCTTTATTCTTAGATTTATTACTACCACTATTTGGTTGTGAATGCTGTTTAGTATTTTTGCATAAGTATTTTACTATTGTCAGTGGATGGCTCTGTAATTAGAGAAGTTGGTTGCCTCTGTAAGTTAATTGATTAATCAACTAATATCCCAGAGCAAAATGTATATATACTCACAATGTGATTACTTTTGTTGTCTGAAGAAGTTTGCTGACAGAGCAAACGAAAAGTGCTTAATCTTATTAAATCTTTTTGGCTTTTACTGGTCTGCATTGGTTTTGCTGCTACCCGACTTGTTTATTATTTCATTCAGTGTTATGGGGCTGTTTAGAAGGGTGTTTTGCGCAAAGGATAATTTTGGAATAGACAGCTCACTTAGGAATTTTTTGTGCATTTCATTTGGGGTCTGGTTTTGGGGATTATAGATTTCAGTGAAGATATTTACAAAAGAGTTAACAATATCTTCATTACTGTATAAGTTTTTCCCTTTGTATTTTATTTCATTAATATAGTTTGGTCCCTCTTTGATGTTTATGAGTCCAGCTAGTGTTCTGGTGGGGGTTTGGGCCCATTCCGAATATCTGTGAAGGAGTTTGAGTTCTACCAAGGATTGATTTTGTAAGTGAAATGAGTACATTTTTTTTGTATCACATGTAATTTCTTTTCCAGTTCAGGAGAAAAATACTTTTGTAGTTGTGCATCAGTCATCTTTTGCTCATTGTTGAGGTTATTGATGTACAATTTCTCTTTTTTGTTATAATAAGATGATATTTGTATGAGTATTCCTCTGATGACTGCTTTGGCCGTAGCCCATTGGATATCTAAGGGGATGGTTGATAAACAAGATTCTGCATCAAATTGTTTCAGATAATCATTAATTTCCTGCAGAACATCTTCTTTTTTAAGAATGTTACTGTTTAGTGACCAAGTAGGACTACTACCATTGCGATTCAGGTGGTTAGTGGGATTAATACAAAGTGAGACATTCGAGTGGTCTGATATACATCTAGCCTCAAGGGCAAAAGTTTGTAATTTTGTTTGAAAAGATATCAGAGACCAAAAAATAATCAATTTTGGACCAGACTTTATGCGAAGCCGAATAAAATGTGAACTTATTTAGCTCTCTGCCATGGTCAAATATTAAAAAAGGGTCAACTAAGTTGACGCTATTTATTAAATCCTGAACAGATGCAGTTACTTGCGAGGGCTGTTTCCTGTTTTTATTTGAACTATCATTCAAGGGGTCCATGAGTGCATTCCAGTCACCACCAATAATGAAAAGATGATTGGAAATTGAAATAGTAGATTATGTATTTCATAGAAGAATAAGTGCTGGTTTGTACAAGGGCTATATAGGTTTAAGAAAAGTAAAGGGGATTTACCTGAGGGTATGAGCAGGAAAATAAACACCATCTACCATTCGGGTCAAATTTAGTATTTAGCACTTCACCAGGAAAGGATTTTTTAATTATTATTACAGTGCCTTTTGATACAAAACTATTCCCTGCTGATATCACAAGTGTAATCCAATTTCTTTTTTTAATATTATCCCATTGAACATTTGTCATATGGGTCTCCTGTAAAAAGACAATGTTCGATGTTGGATTTATCCTGAAAAATCAGGTGCATAACTAGTTTCTTTTTACTGATTTCTTGAAGCCCATTTACATTCCAGGAATTCACACTAATCATCATAATTAGATTCAAAACATAGATATATGCTAGGATAAACTAAGAAAAAAGCCCTACCAGGGACGATGCAATTAATAAACACATTTCTTATATATGACAGAAAGTGTAATGTGGTAGTAAATCATATTCTGGCATCCATGCTCCTTACCATAAACCCCGTGCCTAACCACCTGTCTCCCTGAGTCAATTTTGAAAAAGTTTTAGATAGATACAAGTGATTTTAAATATTTTCCCTTATGAAGAATAATACAAGAACAGAGCAGGGAGACATATAAACTAACATCAATAGTACAAGCGCCAACAAACACTGGACAACTACACCATCATGCCACTCCCAAAAATGTTAAGGAATATTGAAAAACATATGTACATAGAATGGAGAGTTAAAGGCAAAGTGATGTTCAAGTTAGGAGTTAAAGGAGATAAAACAATACCACCATAAGAACATAATACATACAGCATTTTTTTTTTTAGATTATTGACCTCGAAAATTTCCATGCAAATAGGCAAGTGAGGTTGGAGTAATATAGACAATAAAAGTTACTAAGCAATTGAAACCAACACAATTTATAACCAGAGCTATTAATAACCATTACAGCAGATAGTAACGCAGGTTCTATTTATAACTGGCATAGCAGTAAGTACCATCATAACCTACTACTATGTTTTGGTCTCCTGTCTCGAGAAGAGACAGTCAACTTAGATAAGCCCTAACTGAGCATACTGCTCTAAAGGGAGGTTAATGCAGGGGGTAATTATAACAAGAAAAAATTACAGGTTAAATATATACGTCAACAAACAGAATAGCTCTGAGTAATGTAAATACATTTTTTACCTATCTAGATATCTAGCTGGGTTTACTAAATGTGCATTACACACAAAATTACATAACAATAGGATTAAAGAAGGAAAGACAGAAACAAGAGCATTAATTGGCAACCTAAGCAGATAATTGGATTTTCACTAAATGTAGTTCACAATAAACTACATAACTCACATATCATCACTAACCAATAAAAAACACAGTTTAGCCAGCCTTTTTAGCAAGAAAGCAAGTTTTAGCAAGCCGGCTAATTAAACCAAGTACACACATACAGCATATTAAGCTCACTAGCTCTGTAGATCCACCTTCATTGAGAGAAAGAACAAGCCATCCATATCCTGCACTTTTAGTATAGAATTAAAACATGATTCATGAATCGTGATTGAATCATGGTGAAAGTAGTCAAAATGCTAATTTGTGTTACCATGCAACAACAGATAAAGTAAAGGTAACACAGCTGTGAAGCAGACTAATGGATTACTAAAAAGGCAGTTGTCTTTAGCTGTCTTTAAATAACTTTTGACAAGTGCATAGGCTTTTTATTTTACTCACAGAGTCTGAGTTTGTATCACAAACACTTTCACAATGAGCACTTAAACACACACCTAAATACTAAATAGAAAACTAAGTGTGAACACATAAAATATTGTTTTTGAAAAACTGAAAGGCACAGAAAAGCATGTCTAAAGTATGGCATTGTAGTTTTGCAACATGACCAGCAGATGGCAGCTACTATACATTTTGATATGAAAGACTTTTGACAAAGTGATGTATTTGTATTGCTAGAAAAAAACCTATATTATATTAAATTCATTACTTAAACATACAATTAGGCTGCTGAATTACCCTGACCAGAGTCCTTTATAGTCCATTTAAATTACCCCCATCCTGAAGTGTCCAGAAAGTGTTGTTTTAGATCCATTTATTCTTCCCTAAGCTCTAATTCATGATATTAGCATTCCCAGAAATGCACTGCTTCTTCTAATTCTTCTGTTGTGACCTCCGACCTCGTGATGTCGTCGGCTGATGTTCATGTTGCATTCTGGGTAATGGAATGTTGAAACGGCCCTGGGAGCTTAGGGAACCCTTGTGCAGCTCTAAATAAGGCCTCAACAGGCCACAAGGAGCCTCGTGCACTGATACAAATGGGCCAACATATTGCTGAAGAGCTAGAAAGGAAAATAAAAACAAAAAAAAGCCAGGACACCCAGATGATGGTAAAAATAAGCTGGGAAGATGACAGGGTAAGTTAGAATCAGTTAGCAGTGTTAGAAAGCCAGCAGAGATAGGTTTTTGTAGGTGTATTCATATTGGTTATACTATTTGTTAGTCTTAACAGTAATTCATAGCTTTTAAGCATATACTGTATTATCTTGATTATATTATTTTACAAGCTTTAACAGT
>NC_056739.1:283377313-283514813 GCF_019279795.1 Protopterus annectens
AGGTATTAGTACAATACCCCATGGCCTTGGTTTGGGCAGTGGTATGTTTGTACACAGTGTATACTTCAACTGTCTTATAGCTAAATTCTTACATCTCTTAACTGGTAGACCTGTGGAGGAAATGTTTGTTATCATTACCTGAATGCTTCTACACATATTCATAGGTTCATAAGTTCATAGGTTCATACTAGGCTATCTGCCCTAGGGCATTTATAAGCCTAGCCAGAGTGTATTTGGCTTTCGCCACCCATTTTAAATTAATTTTGCTATGCCCTTTTTCGAGGTTAGTATACTGTGCCTCTGTCTAACAGTGACACAGAAGTGATACCCGGGGTAAACCTACTATCTCCCATCCACTCATCAAGATTCCTCTTGAAGAGAGTCAATGAGGGACTCTGCCTAACCTGGACTGGGATTTTATTCCAGAGTGAAGGGAGCCTCTGGGTTATGAATCTGTCCCTCCAGCATGTCCTATTTATTTCAGTGCTGAGGTGCAAGTCTCTCGAGCGCGTAGCTCAATGGGATTTGGATTTTCTGAGGTGCAGCATGTCCATTAATTCCAGGTTGGACATGGCTTTATACATCAGGCACAGATTGCCTCTGAGCAGGCGGTATTCCACTGAGTAGAGCTGGAGTTTCTTTAACCGGGCAGCATATGGCATCTGTTTGAGCCCTTTGATCCTCTTGGTGAGGTACTTTTGGGGTTTTTGCAGTTGCTGCAGGTGTCTGGTAAGGTACATCCCAAAAGGGGCATTGTACTCAATTATGGGCCTGATGAGGGATGAGTAAAGAGGCACGATGACCTCCCCTGATCTAGATGTGAATCCCTTCATGATTAGGCGGGCTATATAAAATGTTTTTCTAACCACTTTGGCCATGTGGTTGTCAAATGAGAGATTGCTATCAACTTGGGTCCCCAGGTCCCTAATTACTTCTTCCGTACTTAATGGATTACCACCTATGTGGTAATTTGTGGGCACTTTGTTTTTGCCAAAGGGGATGACTATACACTTTTTGGTGTTTAGCTTGAGGCCATGGCTCTGGCACCAGTTGTCTGTTCCTATGAGGCCCTTTTGTAGGATGCTTGTGTCGGCTGGAGAGTCGATTATGGCACCCAGTTAGCAGTCATCTGCGAACTTGGTCAGCCACAGTCCTTCCGTGCTAGCCTGTACCTTCGAGAAATACATACCAAACAAGAGAGGTCCCAGGACTAAGCCTTGTGGGATGCAACTTGTAACTGGTTTGGAGTCTGACATGGCTCCAGCAATTCTAACCATGTGGGTTCTGTCCTTGAGCCAGTTTGCAACCCATCTATTGACATAGGGGGTTTTATTTAAGCTGGTGAGCATATCTATAATGCCCGAGTTGGGTATTGTCTCGAAGGCTTTTGCAACGTCCAGGTAGGCTGTGTGGACCATCTTCCCTTCGTCAATGGCCTTGGTGACTGTTTCAAAGAAACATTCAAAGTGAATATTATGCACATACCTCTCAATCTCTTAATGCACACACTCTGGACAAAGCTTGACAAAATGGGGGTACAAATAGGGACATGTTTTGAATACTGCTTTCATAAACCTGGAGAGTTACATGAGTGAAAGGATTTGTTTTAATATACATTTTCTGAAGGTGAAGGTTTTGAGGTCTGAAAATCAAATCTATGTCATTATTTCATGACTACAATTCTGAGATCATCCCACTGATTTGCCAGGGCGACAGAGGAACAGGCAGACAATATGAGCCAATTATCTGAACATTCTGAAAAATCTGTACAGTTGAGAGGGATGATTATGCATGCAGCTTACTACCACTCCCAGGTTTTGAACCATGGCTATGTATGCTAAAAATGCAACAATTTAAGTCACTGTAGAGTGTGCTATTTGGATATTGCTGGCTATCTTTTCACTGTTTTCTGTCTAAGTCTCTCTTGGTTGTACAGTCTGATCTTGTACTTACAATAGTCTTATACAGACATTCCTACACATTTTTTTATGTAGCTCAGTGGGGGTAACAGTGGTTAATACAACATTACTATTCAGAGAATGCAACAATAAATGCCATACAATACCAGAGTAAACGCAACCAGTCCAGGATTTAGAGGATTATTGACAGGCAGTTACAGTTTTATTTAAATATGGCCTATATGGGACTATTACTGTCATTCTGTCTGGTTTATTCAGTGCAACCCATACAACAGTTTTTATACTGCCAGATGACTGTCTACTACTTTATATTTATGTAGTATGACTACTACAAGCAGGATTGTTACTCACCAGCCTCGCAACACAGCCTTTGCAGCCTACTTGCATGGACTTGCTGATTCACAGCCCACGCAGCTGCAGCTGTAAATGTAATAGAGACATATTTAGGCATACCTATCCATCGCATACACATGCTGGACTTTAGTAAACAGTAATGGTATGACTACTTACACACTGCTGGGACATCACCCCTCTGCCTTGCTTCTTGGACCCACTTGTCCAAGACCTCCCTCTTTCTCCACTTCAAGTCAGCATAGTGGTGCCTGACCTGCTCACCAGTCTGTGGGATACCAGTGGCACTGATGAGATCATGGGCAAGATGGTCCCAGGCTTCCTCATTATATTGGGAGGCCTGATAGTGGCCCTGCACCAGTCGCTTGTCATGTTTTTTTACCCGGAGTCCTACCATGACCTTGGACTCCTGTATGCCCCAGCATTGCGCCCGGAAACACAATCCCTCTCCAATTCCTGCCATCCTGCCTACAGTGGGAAGCTACAACCTGTCATGAGCTGTATTCCCATTTGTGGGGTTTAAATACATCCCATTTCACACACTTTGCCATAATTGGATGGTTTTGAATATGCTGAGCTAAGCTAAGCTACAGGCAAACCTGCTTAGCTAAGGTTGACATTGCTTAAAGGGACAGGTTCAGCACTGCTTACCAATGGGGAAATCCACTTAGCTGGGTTACTCACTGCTTAGCAATCATATTTTCACAATGCTTACACCTGGTGAGCAGAGCTGTGCAATGCTTAGCATTGCTTATTTTTCATTTTATAGACTATCTGTTGTTTGCCATTGATTCATTATTCATTACATATTATAAATTTGTTTTCTGTCCCTGACATCCCCCAATGTGCTTTCATTACATTTATTCATGTGTGACTATACTGCATGGGGCACTTGTGTTTATAAGGTGATTTCAAAACTTTATTAAACTGACACCTCGCATCTCTATCTAATGCAGTAGTCCAGTTAAAAATATATGTTATTTAGTAGGTAATACTAAAAATAAATGTCTATGTACTGCTTTCACATGTAAAATGTCAAATGGCTACAGTGAGGATCGAACTGAGAATGGCTGCTCACAAAGCATACGCTCTAACTACTACACTATTGCAATACTGCTTATTTTGTATGTCTCTTGCTATTTAACTTCTTTTGCTGTTTAAGCTGGACTAAGAGTAGCTAAGCAATGGGCACACCTGAGCAGCTACGCTTAAACTTTATCGCATTTATAAAAAAAAAAAGTTTTGTTGTGTTATTTTATCGATACCCTTCAGAATATCCTTGCTAATGCTAAACCTGTTATTTTATCAGCTTTCTGCTGTGTGGGACAATTGTCTCTTTTGGCTTTATCCACATTCCTTACTCTGACAGGTTGGGAGGTGTGCGCTATGTGCTTATGCTACGTGTGTTATCCTGATAACTTTTGGCTTGGTAGCATACCTCTCAACCTCTTAGAGCACAATATCTGGACAAAGCCTACAATAATGGGGGGATTTTAAATATTGCTCTTACAAACTAAAAAAGTTGATAGGATAATAGGTTTTACATTAGCATGAATTTTCTGACAGATGTGTGGAGTCTTAAACTCAAATGTTTTGTCATTATTTAATGACTTCAGTCCTCAGCTATTTGCCAGACAGGTACACATTTTAGGGGGAACACACCAATAACATGGGGCAGGCATCTGGGCATTCTGTGAAAATCTGTATAGTTGAGAGGTATGCTAGGTAGGGACGATTGTCCTGTTTGTTTTTGACCACATATAGTTTTTGTTTTCCTGATGGGTTGGGGTGTTACAAGTGTTCTCGCTTGTTTTTAATTGCCGAAAGGCAATGCTGGAGTGCAGGTGGCATATGTATTATGAGAGCTCTGCTCTCAGACACATCCCCTGTGCCCGTACATGGAACTGTGTCCATTTTAGAACATGGCAGCGCGCCTTCATAAATATGCATGGTGCGCTGCCGTGCTGAACAGGAATGGTCCCTGCCATGCATGAATAACTTATTCCTGCATGGCTACTTGCTGAATCCTGGGGTTTGTTTCAACAACTAATTTTGATTCTCTTTATTGTACTTATATACATAAATATATATATATCTATATATCACTTTTTCTTTTTCTTAGAATTTCATTCTGTTATATTCTAAATTTTCAAAGACTGTTTTATAAACATGCAGATAGTCCTTTTTCTTTCTTCTATTTATTTTCTAACTGTGCATTCTATAAGTTAGTCAGCACCAGTATGAATGTCCCTTTGCCTATCTCATAGGTCACCATGAGGAAGTGGTCATTCTTAATTAGACTGACATTTGTCATAATATCAATCAGTGATGATGGTGTTGAATTGGACACCTTTATATCTGATATGTACAATTAAGACTTCTTATGTTAGATAAAGAAAGACAGAATGATGCAAAATGATGTAGTATCTGTGCTAACATGTCCTTTAATGTAGTAGCCCTCCCCCACTTATGTAATCTATGATCATTGCAGCAGGTGTCCTACTTTCTTGGCTCATTATTTGCCTTGCTTGGTTGGTATTACTACTACATTCTTGATACACAATTTGTGCCATTTAAGCATACATGTCCAGTACATTCTGCCTTTGATTTCCCTCTGAAATTGATACATGTATCCCTTGATTACAAGATGTTGTTTGTCACAAAGGAACTAAATGCTGCTACAGCTTGCATTCTGTTGGACAGGGTTGTAATGTAGTGGGTCTTGCACACTTGAAGGCTGGATATCCCCCACTGTAGCAGTTCCATGTGTAGTTTACTTGTCTTTCAGGCTTGTGCTGCCTAGCAACATCAACTTTAGCATCCTGTCCCAGCTTTATAACAAGTACTCTCTGCAAATATAGTATTCCATTCAGCCAGTAGCTCTGCTTACTCTGTGGGTGTTTCTAGTCCAAGATTTGTAGGTATGATCATGTTCTACCTTTGTGATCAGGGATGTGACTTCATGGCCACATTCCACCAACTACACCTTTATTTAAATGAGTGAGGAAATGTTTTCCATAAGTCTGCACTACCTCTTTGTTGTAAGCACAGCTTCCCATTATTATAAACAGTAAGTTGTTTCTCAACCTTCACTCCCAAACTGAAAATTCATGTATTGAATATACACTCACTGGAATTCCAGATCCTTTGCATGTCTGTTTAACATCAGTCTCACAAAACTAAACACATTTCCACCTCTTTCAATAAGTATTTCAGATCCACCTTATGTTTTCTTTTGAAAAATATACTGAATTCATAAAATACAATAAATGGAACTTTTGCATGATCTTTTAATCCACACTCTGCTCCTTCTGCTTTTCTTTTCTTTTTCAATTAATTGCTAAAATCATTGCTAATCCAAAAATAATACTTCTTAATGTATAACCTTGTTTAACTCCTTTTTTTTATGCCTTTATACAATCTCCTAATCAACCTCATACCACATTACTCTCAAAAAGCACAGAATTATTAAAATATTTTTTAATAACATTTTAAAATCACAAAACACACTAGATACTCTCACTTCTTCTTCAGAGAGTGCATAAATGATTTAAATTTTATATATTTTAAATATTAAATTTGATTTTAATAGTTCCGTGGTGGTTCGTCTGAACATAATTCTATGTGTTTACTTGTTTGCTGCTCAAGGTGACCTTTAGTGGTACGCACTGGCTTTTCATTTACTTACTGTCAAAACAGGAAAGGTTTTGAGCTTGAAATGTAATATCAGCATGCATATGTTGAAAACAGATCTATAACTACATGTAACATTAGGTTCTATAATAACATAACAGAAGCAGTAAATGAAAAATTGTGCTATGATATAAGCTGAAACATACAGCAACTGAACTGGTGTAATTATAGGTTAGACTCAGGGTGTCCCGCAGGGCTATAACATACATCTATATTTGTTTAGGTTGCTTCTTTTATTACTGCCTTTTTAATCTGAAGTGTTCTATAGTCTATATGTAGATGACTTAAAAATGGGTAAACTGACTATATCTGTTACAAACAGTGTTTGAAAGAACTTAACTAAATTATCCATTTGGGCATAGGAAAATAATATGGTGATAAAAACTGATTGATATCATATAAAAATAAAGTTTTCTTCCCTCATAATAACAGTGTGATATTAACACACAGCAAAAGAAAATAATAAGGCAGGTAGCTAAAAGTCAGTGTACTGAAACCAAAACTACTTGTAACATAAATGTAAACCGACAACCGCGACTAAATCTTTTTATTTAAAACCAGATCGAAATTACAGATTAGGAGCTCAATATGTAAATGCAATATAACCAGCAGCAACAATGAATCAATCAGTTCTCTTAGCAAATTATCCTTTTCTTTAGAATGGGTTTTAAAGGGTCAGATACATTCAGTTCAGGCAACCTATGTGCCTGTAACTTAATCCATTGCATTTCAGCCACTTTTATTTCATTTACCAAATCTCCACCTCGTTTGTTAGTAAACACTAATTGTAGCACCATGAATCAAAATATATGCTTCAGATTTTCAAATACATGCTTAGCCAAAGCAATCTGGTTATTAACCCTCTTAATGTCATATATATGCTGCAGTATCCATTGTCTGAGCATAGGTTGCCTGGATTGACTGTATCTGTCCCTTTAAAACCCATTCTAAAGAAAAAGAGAATTTGTTAAGAGGACTGATTGACTCATTGTTGATATTGGTTATGTTGAATTTAAATACTGAGTTGCTACTTTGTAATTTCAGTCAGATGAAGGGCTTTGCCTAAAGTGCTTATCTTTTATTCCTGGTTTTAAATAAAAAGTTTTAGCTGTGGTTTTTTGGTTTACATTTATGTTGCAAACAGTATGATATTGCTAGAAGCATTATGTGCTACAAAGCCTGCAAAGTATGCAGAAAGCAAAAACTAAAATAAAGCAAACCATTGGTGGTCTGCTACAGCAAAAACAATCCAAGTAATATAAAACAGACCAACCATCACAGCTAAAAGCATAAATTTATTCAAAAACAAAAATAAAACTTCTAAAAATGGATAAGCACTTTCACACAGTATAGTGAAAGTGCTTATCCATTTTTAGAAGTTTTATTTTTGTTTTTGAATAAATTTATGCTTTTAGCTGTAGTACGACGTTGTCCTGTTCGATTCTCAGCTAAAGCATCTTCTGTGTGGAGACATGCGTAAATGGGCATACCTTCGTTGAAGGTTGTGCATCAGGGCTGGCAACTCGGCACGTAAAAATCTACTGCCAATCATTAGCAGACCGGAGTTCTGCTGTGGCGACCACTAACCAGGAAAAGCTGAAAGACACAACAACAACAACAACAACAACTTTCACACAGTATAGTGCTTCATCAGATCCATAAGTTCAAACAGAAACAACAAATATATATACCACTACCTACCACTAACTACCAATAAAAAAAATTAGAACTTAATGATGTAATGACCTAGCCTGTAAAACAGGCTTTAAAGGGACATTAGCATTCAAACCTGGAAATCTATGTGCTTGCAAGCACATTATCCATTTCAGTTCCAAAACTTCAGTTTTATTAACAATGTCTCCACCTCTAATACTGTGTTCAAGAATTTCCAAAACCATAAATACAAATGAATGTCCAACATTTTGATTAAAATGTTTAACTAAAGCGTTCAAATTACTTTTTTATGTTTTTAGCCATAGTGGTTGGTCTGTTTTATATTACTTGGAAAGCATGCAGAAAGAAACATGTAGCAAACAAGTGTGACCAGCCTAGGAAAATATGTTCACGTGACGGCAAAGATATGCTGTAGGCTTAAAAAATATTGGTAACAGATAGCTATGATAACAGAGGCTTGCTGAAATAGCAGGAGAAGATAGATACATACAAAGACTGAACTGTCAGAACTTATCTAACAAAGAGAAATGGCTCACAATGCAAAAACCGAAATGGCTATCATGTCACAAGACTTCACCCTGGTTTTCTCAGAAGCTGATAAGAAAACAGAAAACTGGAGAGACCCACAACATCCTCAACTGGTGTGGTCCACTGTAAAGAAAAAGATATGCCAAGAATGTTTCAGGAGGATTTATCAGAAGAAACCATCCATAAACATAGACTGTATAAAAACAACTGTTTAACTGGACACTTGACCATGAATTGTGAGACATTTGAGGAAGTACAGTGAATCTGTCAGTAATCTATGTTATAAAGGAAATGGTAATATCGTAAAAGTAGTATTTGATCAGTTGTATTAATAAATACCACATTAAGTATGAATACAGTTGTACAGTGTTATAGTCTGCTGTTTACTATCTTAACAAAAACATTAAAAATTAAGAATATGAGTTTGGAGACACACTGCAAGGTGAATATATTACACAGCACTCAGTGATAGAAACTGTAGATTCATTTAAGGACCTAGGTATATGGGTAGATCAATCATCTCAACAAATTGGTTAATGATGGTTTTAAAACACTATGCTGTATTAAAAGATTTATGAAGAATAGGAAATTAGAAATGGTGAAATCATTAAGTTACCTCAGACACAAACTAGAGTATGGGATAAAAACATACAGACCTTCTAACAAAAAGTAGAATGAGTAAATTGGAAAGAGTACAGCTGAAATATACCAAGGGCATACATAAATGTGAACATTTTAAATTGTTATGAAATACTAACATATCTGAATTTATACAGTGTCTGGAATAGATAATTAAATGACAACCTCTTTTAAGTATATAGGGCATTTACAGACAAACAACTACCTGTAGGAATGTTGAGGGTTATCAAAGTTGCAGAGAATCATCAACCTGTGTGGCAGATTCTATAGAAATGAGTGGTGTGCTAGTTGGTTCTATGAAAGAGTAGTTAATGCATGGAAAAGACTACCAAATTACATTAAAACAAGCACTAGTTGTATATATATTTTAATTACAAATTGGACATTCATTATGGGAATAATTGTTTTGGTATACTGGGAGGCTAGAAAGGCATTATTGCCCATGCATGAAATATCTGTGTACATCAGCAACACAAGTGTTTTTGATAATTGTGTATTTTATCCCCTACAGCATATTTGACAAAATAAGTAAAGTGCCTTCATGCACTTTCTTATTAGCATTTTCCTACATCACAAGAAATTAGCTTTTCATGTTCCCATATCCACTTAATATTATCTGCACATTCTATACACAGATTTAGAGAGTAAATTACTAGTGTTCAGGCCTTTTGATCATCAAAGAACATCAACTCCCTTATATTAAATCTGAATTTTCCCAGCCCACCCAAAGGTCTAAGTAAGTTTTAAGATTGTGAAAACACAAAAACACGAAGAAACCAAGTAAAAACACTGTCAGTAGATGGAATGGAATAAAACGCCACAACCTTATTTAGCGCTTTCGTCCAATTTAATAAACATGAACTTCTTCAGAAAAATAACATCCATACATTTTCCAGCATTTAAATAAATAACTGTTGTGTCACATGTGATCAAATATACCAATAAAATGCATTAAGCACTTAATGTATTATTCAAATATTTAAAACAACAAGAGCACTAAACAAACGTATATATGAACACGTTAGCTATATGTAAGAAAGATACGTCAAATGCTTTAGCCAAACATTCTATGACTTGTTCTAGTTTCAAAAAGTTTTCATTTTTTATTCTAGAGAGAGTTAACGAACTTTAAAGTTCTTTTAGAATGTAAAGAAACTTTATGGCAGATTTTATTAAATGCAGGTCAGCTTCCTGGATTAAATGATATGATCAACATAAAGTACTTTTTACAAGCACAAAGATTATAATTATAATTTTATATATGTTTAAAGTGTTAACTTTTTATTTTATCTCTAAAAAAGTGATGTGCTTTTAAATATTTGAATACTACATTAAGTGCTCAATGCATTTTATTGGTTTATTTGATCACATGTGACACAACAGTTATTTATTTAAATGCTGGAAAATGTATGGATGTTATTTTTCTGAAGAAGTTCATGTTTATTAAATTGGACGAAAGCACTAAATAAGGTTGTGGCATTTTATTCCATTACATCTACTGACAGTGTTTTTACTAAGTTTGAAGATTGTAATATCTTTAATTATTCTTATAGTCAATTGTAAGTAATTCCACAGCCTTATGATTGATTGGAAAATGTAATGATTTTTTTTAACAATCAGCTAACTGAGATGCTCGCCATCACATTTATGTAGCTTACCATCCTTTCTTTCATAATTTTATCAGCTCCTATCATTGCCTTTTATTCAATGGTTTTAACATTTGCATGATAAAAAAAAAATTACACATTAGTAACCCATTGGCAATACTGAAGGACTCTAGATTAATTATTTTTTTCTGAGAAACTAAATAATTTAAACATGATATTAATAAAGTTAGTCTTCACTGTATTGTTTATAATAAAATTAGTCTGAGTAATGTCACATGCATGAAATGTAAAACTGTATTCTAAAATGCACTTTACAAGTGTTTAGTATAAGTCAGATAATATTCTAGGGTAACTTACCACTATTTTGAAGAATAATTCAGCCTATTTTACTATCCCTCCCATCCTTCAAAACCATTCTGAAAGACTTCCTAGTCAAAAGCTGGCTCTGTTTTTTCTCAAAATCAGTATAGAATATATCCCTAAATATAAATAAGTGCATAGTCATACCTTACCCGTCAATACTCTCCCTTCTTCGCTCACTCCCTTATTTCTATAAATTTCTCTCCACAGACTTTCTCTCTAAATATACCATAAGGCTGTTTCTCCCTCACTTCTTGCTGCAATTCCTGTTTTTTATACTAAATTAACTTTATTTTCTCTATAAACTAGTTAAAATTTCTCTAGTAAGCCTTTGGCATATATCTTGAATCTATTCTTAACCAATGTTTTCATATTATGTCTAATTTCATATAATTAAACTGTAGTTGTTTTGTATTACTTTTGAAGACTGTAAAATTATTGTTTTTAAAACATTTTATAATACTTTGGAGTTTTTCTTCCCAGAACCTCACTGAAAATGGGCTCCTACCCAGTTGGACTTTCCCAGTAATCAAATATAAATAAATAAATAAATAAATATTCTATACATTTCTATGACTGGGCTAGCTACCCAGTGGTGTAAACCTGGTCTTTAGATAATTGTCACTGGAAGTGGCACTCCAATCCCATGTGCAAAATGGGAAAAAGAGGTTGTGAATGGATGGATTCTACACATTTCTAAAACTGGAAATGTTCAATTACTATGCTTTGATCTCTTATACTTACCACTTGTTTTAAGCTTATGTTATCCAACATTACTTGAACATTAAGAACAATCTTTTTAAAAGTCAGATATTTATATTTGTTTTAAAATTTACACCAACTATATAAGTCAAGGTACCCACTTCCTGGAAATATTAATTTGGTTTTACTATATCCAGACAGTGTTCTAGTTGTAGATATTCTGCAATAATATGCATACCTCACAGCATAACCCAAGGATTTAGGAAGCAAGCAAACACCAAGTTAAACATTGCAGGGCCTAACATGGAGTCCCATGGTATACCATCACATTACTTTAGTCTCAGAGATTTCTTACAGTACTGATACTCATTTAAACCCACTGAATATCATTCCTTGACACGATTTGTGATGAAAAGTTAATTTTTCTTTATTTCTCATTGCATGGAAAATCTCATTATATGGAAGTATTATTAAATGTCATTGCAACATGTAAATAAAACTCCAGGACAATGACTCCAAGATCATTTGCCATACTTGTTAGAGCATAAATTCAATTACATTTGACATTGTACAGCATCCTTTTAGAAAGCCATGTTACATGATATCCATTGTTACGCTATACAATGCCACTGTTTCCAGCACACTTAATAGGAACTTTTCAAAACATTTACCTAAGATTGAAGTTAAACTAATGGGCCTGTAGTTTGTCTGCTGCTTCTTCCTTTACATCTTGGTGCTACATCATACTCCTTCCATTCTACTAAATGACATCCCCACTTAGCAACTGCTTGAACACATCTTATGCAAAGAATAGACTGTTTTTTCTCAGGGCAGATACCAAAATCCTTGTCATAAAGTCTACACCAATAATACATATCCTTTTAACATTATTTAAAAGTAACTTAATGGGCTGGCTGTTGACTAGTGGATATGATATCTTTAGACAGCAGCTTTAGTTGTACAGTTGTATTGGTTCTCTCTCTCCCTGATCAATTCTTTTGGCAATGCTAGTAGTCATTCATTACATTTCACATACATTTAGCTGCATATATCCAGTTTCTTTCCAGTTCTAAAGTATCAAGAGTTGCTCCTTGGACATCTGGGAATCCACATATTTATAATCCTCATTTTAGTGTTTTACTTTAGGTGAGTGCATTTTCAAATGCTGCCTTATACAAACTGATAACACATTTTACTTTTATCCTTATTAAATGTATTTTTTTTAATTCTTACTTGTAAGACTGACTGCCTTTTTATTAAGTATAAAAATATACCAGAACATATGCAAATCAGACAATAGGTATAAACATGAAAACATTAATTGCTTTTAGGTATTTTGTTAATGCAATTTTGTAAAATATTTTGTAAAAACTGAAGTTGAGTAGAGTACAATGTGAAAATTAAGTGACAAAAAAGCATAGCATTAAGGTTGCTCAACCTATAAGGAATTGTCACCAGCCATAGCATCTCAATTTTCCAAATATGCTCCAAAGTACACTGCAGAATTCATACCAGGGAACTGTAAGTGGGGGAAGAATTTACAAATGGCATGGACAGATTACAAAAAACATTTGATAGCATCCCATACTCATGGATAAAGGAATCCTTACAGATGTATAAGATACACCCTGCATTGTCCAACTACATCACAATGACCATGAAACAGTGGCAAAACACTGCCTTTAAACCATGAGAAAGGGCAAATTATTATTCCATGGATAAAAATGTAAAAGTAGGACATTCTGGAGTAATTCTTTGTTTCCGGTAATGTTTTGACTAGAGCTTGGCCAACTAAGCTGCTTACTTAACAGACTAGATATGGTTGCAGTTTGGCTCTCGGGAAGCAATCTTGTTTAAATGTTTCTCATCTGCTTTTTGGGGATGACTTAAAACTGTGCAGTTCAGCTGACGAGGCATTGAAAGCACAACATCAGATGGATAAAACTTTCACAGACTATGTAAGAATGACATTTTGTCTTGACAGATATTCAAAATCAACATTTAAAACATGAAAGCTGCAGCAGCAAGAAAATATCAAATTGGGATAGGAATGTGATATAAAAGATCTTTAGCACTAGAGAGTGCATACATATTTGGGAAAAGATAAAGGATCAACAATAAACACGAACAAATAAAACAAAAAAAACAAAAAAAAACTCAGTAAGGAATAATTCAGGAGATTAAAACTAATGTTGAAAACTGCAAAGACATATTGGAATGAAGTCCAAGCTATAAATTAATTTGTTTATTAGGCACTCAGGATTTTTTTTTAGAGTGTCAGTATTGGCTTTAATAGATTGTATCCCTCTCTAGCAAGGGTTCTATATTTAGCACAAAGTTACAGCCTCTCAGGGTCTCTTGATGAAGACTATGAGTGTTGTGAAATATGTTTTTCATCAAAAGGGAAGAAAAAATATTCTTATTTAAATTCTATTTAAATATTTTAAGTTGAGCTTATAGTGACCTATATAATGATACTGTTTTGTACCTCTCTGTTTTTTGTCCATTTATCTGGTTGCATTTTTTTAGTTTCTTCTGGGACCTTTGTCTTATACTTTCGTTTGAAGTTGTGTGAAGATTGTGTATCATGTCAAGATTTGGGTTCATATTATAACACCAAACGCTGAAAACAGTGAACGGTCATATTCAGCAAATGCTGAAAATGTCAAAACCACAGAACAGTGATTTCTTTCCTAGGGAAAGAAATCGCTGTTCCAACCCCCCCCCCCAAAAAAAAAACATTAAACACTTCCAAACACATACACACATACCCTAACCCTAATTATACCCCCCCAAAAACCAGTAAACAACTAAATACACATATGCACATAACCCAACCATACATCTAACAAAAAAAAAGCAGTAAACATTTTAAAACATATGCACTTACCTTAACCCGCACCCTAATCCTAAGGTCTGTAACTCTCACACATTTACATAAACTGTTCCAAACACAAACACACTTACCTTAACCCTAATCCTACCCCCCAAAAACAAAAGTTGTTGTTGCGTCTTTCGGCTTTTCCTGGTTAGGGGTTGTCACAGTGGAACTCCGGTCCACTAATGATTGGTAGTTGATTTTTACGTGCCGAGTTACCAGCCCTGATGCACAACCTTCAACGAAGGTATGCCCATTCATGCATGTCTCCACGCAGAAGACGCTCTAGCTGAGAATCGAACCGGATGGCATCTTACTGTGAGGCAACAACTCTACCGCAGCACTGCCACTGTGGGTTCCCCCAAAACAGCTAAAAACACACACACACACACACACACACACACACACACACACACACACACACACACACGTAACTCAACCATATATCTAATGCAAAATAAAAAACAGTAAACACTTTCATACATATGCACTTACCTTAACCTGCACCCTAACCCTAAGGTCAGTAACTGTTGCACAATCACACATGGGAGCTATACCGGACAAGGGACCACACTACACTCCAGAACAGGCAAAGCAACGAAGCGGTCAAGCGACTTCTTTCCCAGGGAAAGAATTAACTCAACAGCCACTTCGCTGTTTTGCCTGTTCGCCCTACATGATGAAAAGACATTTGACAAAATGCGTTTTCGTCGTTCTAAAATGAACCCCAAGATTTTAGTATTGTTTACACACTGTATTGCATTTCTATTTCCATAAATAGAACTACATGTGAAAGGTTTTTTTTATTTCAAATCCAGGCCAGACAATGTTATAGAGTGTTTCACAGTTGTGGCAGAGATGTGACTTGCTGCCAGATTTGAGACTCATTAGGTCATTTATTACAACATTACTGGCAAATTTCTGCATTGTCTTGGGCCTTTGTCTGGAATAGGATTGCAGTATTGTAAATTCTGCTCCATGATTTGTGCTTCAGTACTTTCTATAACTGTATATGCCTGCTTAAAGTTGTATTCGGAATTGCAGTAATGACAGTATTGTGAAATCTGCCCCAGGATTTGTGTTTCAGTACTTTTTGCAGCTGTACATACTTGCTTAAAGTTGTATTACAGTATCTGTTTACCTTCCTACTGTTTTTTCCTCTGTTCTTTGAGTCTGTCCCATCCCCATTAAGACATTAAGCTTAAAAGCTGCTGAAATTCTAACCCCAGGACGTGAGCTCCAGTTTCCCCAACCCTTCCACCCTTTTCTTGTTGTGGTTTTAAAAGGCTGTGTTCTCTGGCTTCCTCCCCTTACGGTAATCTGACTTCCAAAGTTCCTCCCTCCCCCTTCCATCGTTATTGTCTGTTGTGTAACCTATTTAAATATTTTCCCATCCACTGTTTTCCATATATCTATAATACTACATGTCCTCCCAGCAAACCAGTATAGCACTTGAGAATTCTTTCCTTCCTACAAACCATCTCCTGCTCATTTTCCCAGAGCTCCCATCTGATTGGCACCCTGGTCACACTCTGAGGGGATCCTGAGTTAATACTGTTCCATCCTTGGCAGATAAGAGATTTATTTTATTGTTTTGCACTTCAGTTGTTTAGAGTCCTACTGCATTTTCTTTTGCTTTATTTGTTCATTTTGCTATTAAATCATTCTAAAACCCAGAACCACAAAGAACAGTACAGAATGCAGACAATGACAACAACTACTTATCCAAAAACACCTGCACTCCACCAGACCAAACAGAAAACCTGAGTAATGACAGAAGTTAACCACATCACGAGTACAAAAAATAAGTTTAACATTAAAATTCCAAAATAGAATAGCTATAAGTTAAGCACTTCCATCTTTTCACATAAAAGACTTCTGAGCTGGAAAAAAAGGCAGCATACATTTAAATAAGTCTTATCAACCAATCAGTTCAATTACTTTTTGAAGACAGTGCACTCAGAATTATAATATACATGAATAATTATATCAAGTTAAATACATGTATGATAAAAGTCATTCATCATTCTAAAGGTCTCTTTATAGTATAAATTACCTAGATAAGGTAGTTTAAGTTTTATTGTAGCGTTACACTTGCAAGCAATTTTTCTTGGTATTATTGCATCAAGAGCTTAGCAGTGTCCTGCACAGAAACAATGACCAAAAACTAAATGTTATCTATAAAACTTCCCTTAGAAGTAAAACCTATAACTTAGTGTGGCTAAAACAAAGCTATTGGGTGGAGACAAGATTAGAGCAGTTAGTTTGCACATTAAACAGCACTACTATCAAACCTTAGTACAATCTAACATAGTCTAGTGCCAAACCCCAGAGACCACCCAAGCAGGCCTCTGTATAAGCCAGTCCACAACTGACAGTAGCCCAAGCAAATATAAGTCCAGACAACATGAATATGCAATTTCCAAATTTCTCCATAGCCAGCTTGGTAGATACGGACACTCTGAAGCAATGTGGCAATTGGCTCACATTCCTAGACAATGAATTAATTCTTTAATAAAAAAAAAAAAAAAAAAAAAGCATGGTATGTGAGAGACACACATATGCAATTTCACAAAAAGCAAAAATCTTGCATATATACAAGGTTGTCAAGAACACTCTACCCAGTATCCCACACATCACCTCTGGTCACCCCTAATAACTCCAAACAACTAAACTTTATCTCCGTAAATATACATGCCATCTGTAATAAAATCATGAATCACATGCCTAGATCTCTCATTATACACCAGATACAGTTGCCCTTACTGAGACATGGCTAACATCTGATATAAAACATTCAAAATGTTCCCACAGGATACAGCATGTTTAAAGCTAACAGTTTAAACAAAAACAAAATGCTGGAAGGGTAGCAATCCTCTACCCTAACACATTAAAGTCTTTGCTCTTACAAAAACTCTACCAAATTCAATAATGCAGAACTATTCACAAACTCCTTTCTATAATGTTTTCTATATACCCCCCCTCCCAAAAAATATATCCACCTTTGAAGACTATCTTTTCTGGATCTCATGCAATATTATCAAACAGTCATCCTAAGTGATACCATTATCAGCTGGAGTACTTTCACTTCTAACTATCCTAGCATCAGCCTTCATGGCTTCAAACAGCTTATTACTTGTCTTTATCACTACAATAAATCTCAAGTCCCTATTCCCATTCTGCAAATAGAGTCTGGTCTCTGGTCTTTGTAACTATACCACATCAGGAACCCTTCCTACAACTCTTTGACTGTCCTATGGTAACCATTTGAAGTGTTGGGACCCACTACAGCAAGTCCTGAAACATGGAGACTGAATGAACAAAAAACAGACTTACATACACCAAGTCTGATATGGCCATTTCTTGGAATATTTCCTTTTCTCCAAGGGATAGTAATATTGGAGTCGGTACATTAAAGTTTGGGTGGGTGAGAGACTTACCCTGTGCAAAAAAAGAAGTTTAATAGAGAACAGCATTGTTTGAAATTTGATCTTTTTCAGGATTTTCAATATTTTTTCAGCTTGCTGGACTTCCACATTTCTAGTGCTGACATTTCAGTAGGGGGCCTGGTCATATTTATGCTATTATAAGTATTACTCACCATGCCGAACAACAAGTGTACAAAAATACTTGTACTTTGTGAAAATATAACCATGAATCCTTTTTAGTTGTTCTTAACTCATTTAACTGCACTAGTCTAAAATCCCTGCCACTCAAGGAGGCTGTAGAAAGGATCAGTTCAACATTTTTAGGCATTCTAAAAGCCTTGCACCACTACGTAGAGAGAGGAAAATCTAACCCTTAGCATACCGAACAAAGTACAAGTCTTAAGCAAAATGGAAACAAGGACTGGAAGGACTGCCAAAAACTTAAAACTTCACAAAATCTAAAACACTTTAAAGAACTGCTTTACCTTACCTAAAAGCAAGGCAAGTCAAACTTGATAAGAAACAGTACTATTCTGATTTAAGAACCATAGATATAACTCAAAAGTTCTGGTCATTCAGATTTTGCACCAAGGAACTAAATCTCCCTAACCCTTGTCCCAAGAACTCACCCCCTAGAAATAGCCACTAAGTTTATCTCTAACTTCTTAATAGCCTAGCTGCCATCACCAAAGAATCCTTTCCTGACATCGCTGACACATTTACCTGATCTACCAATAAGCCCAGTCTCACATTAAATACAATTACTAACTCCTTCATAAAAAACTTTTATCCAAGCTTAAATCCTTACTTACCCTCTGCCAATAGCCTTTCACATTATACCCCCAAATTGCTGTTAATGTCATTGCATATGCAGTCTCCATCCTTATAAGCAGGTCAATACAGGAATCCTATATACCTTTAATCTGCAAAAAAAGCCATATCACTCACTCCAAATAGTTGACACTTTTGAGATATCTAATTTCAAACTCATTGCCATCACAGCCCCACTCCTAAAAAAATATTGGAAAATGTGCCCATAAACAACTACTCCAGCATCTCTTAAAGGGACAATTACTAATCAATACTCAACATGGGTTTAGATCTGCTTATAACACAAAAACCCCACTTAACTTTTACATATAACATAAATAAAGCCAGAGATAGAGGGAAACTCCTTTCTCCCTTATTCCTAGGTTTATCAAGGGCTTTTAACACTGTGTCTCATAGTTATAATTAAAATAAATACTGTCCACAATGGGTATCTCACATCCTACTCATCAGTGTGGTTTAATAATTACTTGTCAGAGTGATACCAGGCAGTGAAATAGAATTTATACCCTTTTCCCTTGCCTACCCATTGTACAGGTGTCCCAAAAGGCTCTATCTTTAGTCCTGTTCTATTTAGTACCTTTATAAACAAGTGTCTATACAACAAGCATTCCTTGTACAGAATGCAGGCAATTCTACCCTTATCTGCCTCTCAGACCATCTAGAAAATTTAAAGAATATACAGCATACATTTAACTCTACTGAAAACTGGCTTTGTAACCATCGTCTCCTTCTTAATCCAAAGAAAACCAAACTACTTTTATTTTTCCAAAATCACTTACCCATGATAAACATAACTTTAAAATTACTTCCCTAAACAGGACTCCATTTGTGATAGTGCCCCATGCAAAACTGCCAGTGTTCACAATAGATGATGACCTCAAATATTACCTCCACATATAAAGCAATATAAAATGACTCAAAAAATAAGTAATGCAATATAGGGTGAAGAAATGTATTACTATATCCATCTGAGTCACTTTTGTCATTGCAAAAGCCTTCGATACAATACCCCACTCGGGCATTATAGATAAGCTCACCAGCTTAAATATAAACCCCTATGTCACTAGATGGATTGCAAACTGGCTCAAGGACAGAACCCACATGGTTAGAATTGCTGGAGCCATGTCAGACTCCAAACCAGTTACAAGTGGTGTCCCACAAGGCTCAGTCCTGGGACCTCTCTTGTTCGGTATATATTTCTCGGAGGTACAGGCCAACACGTAAGGACTGTGGCTGACCAAGTTCGCAGATGACTGCAAACTGGGTGCCATAATCGACTCTCCAGCCGACACAAGCATCCTCCAAAAGGGCCTCATAGAAACAGACAACTGGTGCCAGAGCCATGGCCTCAAGCTAAATGCCAAAAAGTGTATAGTCATCCCTTTGGCAAAACAAAGTGCCCACAAATTACCACATAGGTGGTAATCCATTAAGTACAGAAGAAGTAATTAGGGACCTGGGGACCCAAGTTGATAGCAATCTCTCATTTGACAACCATGTGGCCAAAGTGGTTAGAAAAACATTTTATATAGCCCACCTAATCATGAAGGGATTCACATCTAGATCAGGGAGGTCATCGCACTCTTTACTCATCCCTCATCAGGCCCATAATTGAGTACAATGCCCCTTTTGGGATGTACCTTACCAGACACCTGCAGCAACTGGAAAGACCCCAAAAGTACCTCACCAAGAGGATCAAAGGGCTCAAACAGATGCCATATGCTGCCCGGTTAAAGAAACTCCAGCTCTACTCAGTGGCATATGTCCTGTTCAGAGGCGATCTGTGCCTGATGTATAAAGCTATGTCCAAACTGGAATTAATGGACATGCTGCACCTCAGAAAATCCAAATCCCATTGAGCTATGCGCTCGAGAGACTTGAACCTCAGCACTGAAATAAATAGGACATGCTGGAGGGACAGATTCATAACCCAGAGGCTCCCTTCACTCTGGAATAAAATCCCAGTCCAGGTTAGGCAGAGTCCCTCATTGACTCTCTTCAAGAGGAATCTTGATAAGTGGATGGGAGATCGTAGGTTTACCCTGGGTATCACTTCTGTGTCACTGTTAGACAGAGGCACAGTATACTAACCTTGAAAAGGGGCATAGCAAAATAAATTTAAAATGGGTGGCGAAAGCCAAACACATTCTGGCTAGGCTTATAAATGCCCGAGGGCAGATAGCCTAGTATGAACCTATGAACCTATGAACCTATTACCCTCACTATTATACCATTTTCCAATCTTGACTAGGCATCATGACACCCTAAAATTTAAAGTAGAACAATGTTACAACGAGGTAGTTAGATTTTCAGGTAATGCAAGTAACTTAACTCATCACTGTTTTGATCTAACTCTAAATTGGCTAGAATTATCCCACCAGCTAAATTATACCCAATTTCTTTTAATACACAAAATTACATATAATCGCACTTCCTAGCCAGCTGTAGGTCCTCCTTGCTTGCCTTATTCCTATAATGCCAATTACTGTCCTCTATCCTTTTGCAAAAATACTAAAAAAATGGCAGCCATGCAACAGTAATTGGGTTAGGCTGGAAATGTCTGTGTCACTCAACTTAGAGGCAAGTGTGTTGCATACAGGTGCAAATAAATTGAAGTACCACTCTGCTTGGCCCTTATCAGAATTATCATTGCACACAATGCCCCCTTTTGCAAGTACCTAATTAACAGCTGGAATGCTCTCAAGGTTTCTCATCAGGAGAATTCAGAGCATGAACATCTGTCCTACACTGATAGCTTAAAGGTTCAGTCTCAGTGTACAGCCTGCAATAGGGTGCTGAAAGGATATCTATGCCTGGCTTACAGAGGTTACTAACACTCAGCACTGATGGAACTGCTGTATATGTTTAAAACAAACAATGCCAGAAACACCTGACTCCAAGTGAAGCTGCAGAGAAGCCAAAAGAGGCCCAGTGTGCAGTGTTTCTTCTTGTCACAACTGTGAAAGCAATAAATATTTTTACACTTAAACCTGTGGAAAGAGTCAATTTGACAGTCCTGAGAAAAAAATAATTTCAGGCATATTGTGATCTTAAGAAGACTCCATAAATAGAAGGCATTCTTTTTCCAGCAGAAATTAAGGGTTTCAAGCGTCAAGAGAGAGGTATATGTCTGACATGAAATACAGAACATAAGTCTGCCAGTTTAGACATTTACATACAAACATCTGAGAAATAGAATTGATTGCAGTATCAAAATGATTACATCACAGACATATTACAAGTAGAAGGCACTTCCATAAACCACTAAATGTGTTTACAGCAAGTGGACATTGAAGTATTCAATTTAAAAGAATAGGTAAGAAATGTTCTTTATGCAAGATGAAAGCAGTGAGAGAAACCAGGAACAAAATATTATTCAAAATGAACTGTGACTTCAAAGATGACATCTGGTAATGAATGAGTAAACCAATGCCATACTCAGAGCAAGCAGGCTACAGAAATGGAAACAATTATTGGAAAGCCATTAACTATATGTGTCTGTAGGCTTTTAGAAGTCAGAAACATTTAAAAAAATGTGTAAATAAATCAGTGCGCAACAATATTTACATGTACTACATGCAAAAAGCAGAACAAACAGAAATTTAACAGAAATGTTTGTGAGTAGAGTTGAGATGCTTAATTTGACTGAAGTGTGTACTAAAGTCAGTCCCCCCACATTTAAGCTTGATACAGAAGTAGAATGCAATGTATTGCAAAAATCTCTTCTTAAATAGTCAAATCTGTTTAGTACTGTAACAATTCTGACCATTTTACTGACATATTCAGATCAGAAATTCGAGATACTGAGACAGGTTTTTCTGTCTACTTTATAGGAGTGCAAGTCTAAAAAATGCAAGCCACTATTCCAGTCATTATCTTCAGCAAATCAATAAAGGAGATGAGTACATTAGATTGTTGTGCTTGTAAAACATTTGGCATAACTAATATGATCAATACTGTCTAGTTACAAAATGATCCATAGATTAGCATAGGCAGCAATTTCTGACAGTAAACTTAATTGTACTAAAGTTGATAAAAATGGAGAATATAAACAACTGAAAAGAAAACGTACATTTTTCAAGGATTCTGCGATTAGGCAAACAATTCTGGAAAGTTATTTTTAGAGGCAGTGCCAGTATGCATGGTTCTCCTAGGAAATTAATAGAACCTTGCAGAACTCTAAAGGTATTAATAATGATATCAAGCATAATAACAGGAATAACAGGAAAAGTGTTTCAATAAAAGCTTGTGAAAAAGAATGCTCAAAGTATGGATGGATGACATGTTGTAGAGGTTTTCTGTTATATTTATTGATGTCTGAATGCCAAGAAAGAACCAGATTACAATTCCATCTCTGGCACTGTAAGTTATACATACATCAAGAAGATTCCAAAAAAAAATACTTAGAAGCAGGCACTATAATAAAGGCTGAAGGTGTAACTGATAAGGAGAATTGACAAAAATCAACCAATGGCATAGTGAGAGTAGTGAAGCAAGATAAGATGAGAATATGTACTAGCCTTTTACTTGAACAACTGAAGAATTTATTGCAACTATGCTTAAAACTGTGTTTCTTCTCTGCAATGGATGCTAATTAGCCATTTTGGCAAATTTGACTAAATCAGGCTACCTCAAAGCAATGCACATTGAGCATTTCTCTGGGTAAATGCAGATTTTTGAGATTTATTTTTTTTTTAATATTATCAGCATCTGAAGTGCTTTAAAGGGTAAAACTGAAATTTCTAAGAGATTAGGAGTTATCAACAAAAGTGATTATCTTCTAGTGTGGAGAAGTACCAAGCAGGAGCATGATCTGTGACTCATGAAGGTGCTGGACAGAATGAAGCAAACAAGCACAAAACTGAATAGAAATATGTGATAGAATTATGTGTCTGCTGTTGAATACATAGGAAATGCCTTGAATTCTGAGTTCTCAGACAAGACCCTGATAAAGACAATGGACTAGCTTACACAAACACCCATAAGAAATAATCTTTTACATAAGCACTTGGTATAGTAAAATACAAGTTTCATTCAAACTTATCAGATTAGCATAGCCATATAAAAGTGCCACATAGGACGCTACCAAAATATGGCATTGAATGACTATGTTCATAAGGACAAATGAAAAGTTTGTGCATTTTGCACTTAGTTGATACTATCCAGCATGAGCAAGCAAAAGGTTTACTACATTAATGTTGACCAATAATCTATGGGTTAAGGGCTTTGACTAGTATGCAGACACACTATGCTGAACAGAGGAAGAAATGCTGGCTATAGTTTGATTTTAATCAATGATTATATCATGGTAAATCAGTTACTATGGAATCAGACTATAAGCCACTACAGAGAATTTTCAAAATACCTTTTCATAAGACACCACTGAGACTACAAAAATGTTGAGACTGCAGAAATATGAGACACAAATACAATATAAATAATGCAAATCTATGTATTTAACCAATGTACATAATTGATACAATTATCAAAAACATACATGTGGAAGTGTAAAAACATACCAGTGAAAAATTGGGGGGATATGTGAATTATTTCAAAACTGCCTACATGAATTGAGAAGCTAGATGAGTTAAGAATGGATCACTTCAAGGGAGGAGAGAAAACTACAGCTATGAAAAGACTCCGCCACAAATGGAAGATGTAACATTGTGGAGTTTATGCTGAGGGTATCAGAAGAGTTTAAGGGAAGTTTGGAAGGGGGAGTTTAAAGGATTATGGCAGGCTTGCAACTTAAGAAGTTAGGGAGATGGGATGTTTTCAGAGTTCAAAGAAGTAAAGGAGCATTTTAATTAATTTGGGTATCCACTGCGTAGAAAGGTAGTGCTAAGGATAAACAGGTGGATGATGAAAGATTGATGAGATGAAGTTGTAGGTGCATAGGTGAGTAGGAAAGGAAGTCAACTGTGGTCTGAAAAGGAGAGAAAGTTGTGATCTTTAAATATTTGTGGTTAAGATGAGCTGTGAGGACTACTGGCAGAATGAAGGTGCAGAGGAGTAGGCAAAGTGAGCTGTTGTCTGATAAGCTTTCTTTAGAACTATGAGATGCCAGGATGGGTGGGAAGGTTTAAGCTGATGGGGATGTCCACTGGAAAGAGATATACAGATGATTCAAAATGTCATTGAAAACAAGAAAGATGGCTGATGGACCAAGGCAGCATATTGGGGGATAAGAACTGAATGCAAGTCAACTAAATTTGGTCATTTTGTCAGACAGTGCCAGCCTTGTGACGCAGTCACTGAAGTTATAGGATGGTCATTATGGTAAGAAGATGGAGGAGAGCTCTTTAAAGTAAGATGTGAGAGTTAAATTGAAGTGTATGTAAAAGATGGATAATTAGACTTCTGAGAGGAAGCAGGAGAAAAGCATGTGAGATTAAAGGGAAGAATGTGGGCCAGCAAAGGACTATGGCAGCAATGGGGGAGAAACAGGAGGATATCTCAGTTTTAGTATTAGGGGATGAATAGGAGATGGAGGAGTATCAGGTCTACTTGTAAGGGTGACACGCCGTGTTGGTGAGAGGAAGACCCTGAAGCTGAAATGCCTAAGAGGTTGATAGGAGATAAATGCAAACTTTTAGAGCTCTTTCTCAGAATTTTCTTCAAAAAAACTCTGCGTTCACAGCTCTAGAATTTAGTGTGTAGGTGACTTAAAGGAGGAGTGGAAAAGTGTGGATGTGTTATTATCTGTATCAGAAATACAGGATTTGCTTGAATGTTATTCCTTGTTCTGCAATTGCAGAGCATAATGTGTAAAAAAAATGAAGGTGTAGTTTTAATTATGCCTATCATAACTGTATGTCTTTGCAACATAGTCACTGTAAAACTAAGTTAAAATATTTTAATTATATCCTGCCTAACCTGTATAATCTCCATCTTGAAATTCCAAATGGTGTGACCTTTCTCCCTGTAGAGACCTATACAGGCTATGCCAATGTAGATTTGCCTGGAATGCAATTATCTTGGTGTATGTATGATTTATTTTTATATGCTTTGTCAGTGTAGGTTCTGTTTTGACCAATGAAGCAATATTTCTTACAAGAAAGAACAGATAACAGAAAACAAATAAGCTTACATTTAGGAAGTTAAATTAATGCATATAATTTTAAACTAAAGAAAAGTAGTATGCACTCAAGCAATATGTGTAATTGTATTAACCTGTGCTCACTGAGTTAATGACAGCAGTATAAATAAAATTAAATTACAATAGTGATAACAATAAAAGAACTACAAAGGCTGTATGCCAAAAAGTGTTATAAGGCAAGCAAACACTCTAACTAGAGAAAAGGCTTGTTCCAGAGGTGCACAAAAAGAAAGCAATCCAAAACAGTTAAGAGGTAAATTAAATTATGACAAGTAGATTAGCAGTGCATATTGTTGATGGAGAAACCAATGTATGTATAAATATATAGAATGTAATGCAACATATATAAAATACTGCTAAAGTTTAACTCAGGCACTGTGATATAGAACCAGTGACTAACTTATAATCCAAATAGGAATGTATTCATGGAAATACACAAAAAGCAAAAAAGTATGTATTTTCTGCTTACTAAAAGCAACTGATATAATCAAGAATTTGAAAAGATAATGTTTAGCCAGTGCTGGATTGTACATCAATCACTATAATGAAATACATACTGATAAAGGATGATAAAGATATCTGGTAATAATAAAACATAGTAAATGACAAGGAGTGATTTTGTAAAAAAGTACAGTTGTACAGTTCCTACTTTCCTGTAACATAAGATATTTGAATTTCACACTGTTTCAGTGGGATATGGGTTCTGTGCCTGTACAACACCACACTGGCAGCTTTCCAGAGGTCAAAATTCCCTCCTCTGACTCCCTGTGACAGGGGATCATCTATGCCCCCCCCCATTAGGGGAAGCCAAACTTCTGTTAGAGAAAGTCAGTTATTTAGGCTTTTAATGCAAAGTAAGAAGAGCTGTGAAGGACCAGAAGCAAGAATTTCTTGATATCAACCAATTCACAGCCAAAAAACACCAACACATATAGCCACAGCCAGTCAAAAGTACAAGGGTGAATACCATCAAAATATATATAAAATAAAGGGGATGAGGTGGGTGGATGTATGTTGCCACTGACACAGTGTAAAATTTGAACATCTACTGGTGCAATTAATTGGGACTTACACAACTGAACTATGTTCATCATTCACACTATATCAGTGGCATATGAGTAGATTCCCAAAGTTTTCCCTACCTGGGAAGGAGGAAGGATAAGGATTCAGTAGTCCATGGAGAATGACCCATGCAAAGCTTGCTATGGAACGTGAGAAAGAACTCAATGTGTAGTGCTTTCTAAACATATAAACAGAGGACCAGGTTGCTACCACTAGAATACTTCTAGAGTCCACTATATTCCCACATGCCACCAAAAAGGATAAAGGCTCTGATGCAATGTACATTAACATTGTCTAGAATAGATTTATCGTGGAGGGATAAAACAATAGCTGAGGATAAAAAATGAGTGATTTTGATTTTTTAAAGACAGGTTGACAATAAGAACTAAACAACTATTCAGCTTTCCTGAAGGGTTTAGTTCTGGCAAAATGTACCTGAGCTGCATGTGCACATCCCAAGTATGCAGAATGTTCTCTCCCTTGTTCTTGGGTTCTGAAAAGAACAATGGAAGACTGATGCCTTGATTTAGGGTAAATTCAAAAACAAATTTTGGCATGAAAGATGGATTAGTACATAAAAAAACTGTCCGTGTAAAAAATCAGCGAAGGTTGGCCCACCTTGAGGGCAATAAGTAGAACAGTTTTCCAAATTATGAACTTTAAATCAGCCTGAAATGCTCGTTCAAAAGGAAATAAGGTCAATTTTTCAAGAACAAAGTTGAGATCCCAAGGAAGAGGATTATACTTTTGAGGGAGTATCAAATGCAACACTCCTTTCATATACTGTTTAACCACGAAAGAGGCCAAAGAGGGGGATACATGGGCAGATAGGCTGAGATGACCACAAGATGCACATTAATAGATACTTAAGATATGCCACCACTGAACAGCTCCAACAAAGATTTTAAAACCAGAGGGTCAAATGACATACTGGGCTTTCTGTTATCAGTTAGACACCACCTAAAATTCCTCTTCTACTTGTAATTGTAAGATTTTCTAGTTGCAGGCTTTCTTGCCTCCTTCAGGGGAGCAGTTTCTGTAATCAAACATAATTTCTGCAAACACAAAAGCAGCTAGTGCTGTTCACAGAAATTACTTTCATCATCAGTGGAATTAGCTTTTTTCTCCACTGTTGTATGACCTTGGAGTTGGCATATGTAAGTTGGAGGGTGGGGGGAGTCCCCAAACATCGGGAGGATGCAAGGGGGGGGCATGAATCATTGAGTTTTGTGTTGAAGGCAGTTTCTGCAAACAGTTTTCATTTTTTTTCCATGTACTAAAATTACCTTCAATGACACAACATGAATCCCTCCTTCCATACCTGCTGCACATCTTAATGGAACAAGTACCTAGACGGTATGAAGGCAGAGTCATTAAGGCTGTGAGTTGTAATTGCTCTAAGTTGGGATGTATCAGTCTTATTGACACTGTATAAGCAGGCCTATTCAAAAGGACCAACTTTTCACGGTCCAAAAGGGGGTCCCGACAATGATTTTTAGTAATTCTTTCTGAATCTTCTGAAGTATTTTGGGTATATGGGGGAAAGGGTGGAAATGCATAAATGAACATTCCCATCCAAGGGAACTAGAATGCATCAGTCCTCCAGGCATGGCTACAAAGGAGTCTCAAACAGAATTTTTCAACTGTCTGTTTTGAAAGCAGGCAAATAGATCTGTTTGAGATGTTCCTCTTATCTGGACAAAATCCTGGAAGACCTCTGTCCTCGATTTCCACTTATAAGGATCCATCAGGGATCTGCTTAGCCTGTCTGCCACTATGTTTTGCTCTGATGGGATGCATGCAGCCTTAAGCATCAGAGCATGCTGTAAGGCTAGCTGCCAGGCCATCACTGCCAACTGGCAAATAGGGTACGACATTGTACACTCTACGATGTTTTCAGTGACCAATAAATGTGAACTCAGAGACCATAAGTGGTGAAGAACCTTTAAGACTTGAATAACTTCTAACATTTCTTTGACATTTATCTCATATTTAACATCTGAAGGATGCCATTCACTTTGCACTTGAACTCCCCCGGACACTGTTCCCAATGCAAAATCTGGCAAGACTGTGTAGACTGACTGAACTGGGTTCTACAGAGAGATGGGTAGGTCTGGACTGAAAGACATCTGATCCCTCCAGCACTGGTACCTAGAACTCTAAGGAATGCAGATAGTGAGACCAATATTTTTTGATACTGAGACCAACATTTTTTTTAAGTACCATTGAGACTTTCTCATATGGAGTCTAGCCAGTGATATAATAAGGATTGCTGATGTCATGAGGCTTAGCATTCTGAGACACTCTTGTGGAAGCAGCTTCTTGAGAGAGAAATCACTGAAAAATGTTCTGATAAGGCAGGTCTTTGCCTGCTGATAGTAAGTCAGTTCTTTTTCTGTGTCTGTCATACACCCCAGGAAGACAGTTCTTTGAGAGGCAGAACTTTTGTATATTCAGTTTAAAGCCCAGTTGAGCTAGAATGGTCAAGACCTTGTATAATGATTCTAAACACCTAAAAGTAGACTTTGGACAATTCAGCAAGTTGTCTAAATTTAGAAAAATGTGGATGCCCTAGGTCCTGCAGTAAGCCACCATTGGAGCCATGTACTTTGTGAATACTCAAACCACAGTAGGTAGCAAAAAGGGTAAAGGAGAAAACTGATAATGTGAGTCAGACACAACAAATCCCACATTTCCTTAAGGTGGGAACAAATGGAATGGGATGATCAGCAGCTTTCTGATTCAAAGTCACAATGAAACTGCGGCTAGGACCATCTGCAGGGTAAGCATTTTGACTTTCAATACTTTTAGAAATATATTTACATAAAGCAAATCTAACATTCTAGAGTAAAAACCTTTTCATTTTTGTGGTGCAGGAACTAGTTCTATAAACCCTGTTTTTAACAAATGAAGTAATACCAGACAGGACAGATGCTTCTGGACTGTTAGGAAATGGGAACTCCCCTGAAGGGAGGAGGATTTTCTGTCCACTGCTAAGATTATCCTCTCTGAATTATTCTCTGCAACCATTTGCCTGAGACTATTTGTGGTTGGGCTGCTGGGCTGAGCAAAAGCCTATAGAGCTCCTATAAAGCCAGGGTACATTTTTTGGCTAGGCTTATATAGGCCCTAGGGCCAATAGCCTAGTGCCTACCTATGAACCTATAAGAAAAAAGAGGAGGAAAGGATGGGATGCTGAAGTCCTGGCACAGTCATTTTTTCAGAAGGGACTGACCCTTTCATTTGTGGTTTGGAAGCATTATCCTTCTTGCCATTTCCTCTTTATAGTTTGGCTCCTGTTAGGCTAGGAATTTTGTTTGTTCTGCTCTTTGCAACAGGATGCTTTCTTAGAGAGAACCTGGGAATATGCATAAAATTCCCTCTATTATCCCATTGATTGAGAATCTGGGTAGCAGCAGGACTGATCCCAAATGTTAAATTAAAGGAGCATTCAACATCAATAAACATGTTTCAAAACCAGTGTTGCACTAGAAACAATCTCATTCATATAACACATTGTTCAGCTGGCAAAGATGCAGCAAGGTCATATAAACTGTAAGCACATTGCAAAAACAACTTCTACATAAAGCAAGGATAATTTAGAACTCTAAAGACTAAATTACTAAACTGAGATAACTTTTTTCCCCACATAGATTCCAACCACTTGACAATTTTATATGGGGGTGCAGGATTATAAGAAGCAAATGACCTCTTTTTAGAGTTGGGAGCTGGAGAAATCACAGCTGGATCAGCTGACAAAGGAGCAAAAAGAGTTAAAAGATCAGAGTGAACCTTGTATTTCCTCAAAGCCTTTGTAGGAACTGGTTCACTAGACATCTTCTAAGGCCAGTAACAGAGGAGGAACAGACAAAAGATATGGGATCTCATCCTCAATAAGATCATAAACTCTGCTAGTCTCTGGTACATCTCCAGATAGCTTCCATTCAGATACATCTCTAAACCTAGCTATAATCTACGGAAGTGTGAACACCTGCTTGAGTTTTTGAACCTGCACACCTTCCAAAGAATCAGAATGGATGGACTCAATAGTGTTCACCGTTGTATAAAGCGCCTCCTTCAAAATTTGAAGCCATAGACTGATCTATAAAGAAGATATACTCACAGACATTCTGAATAGCTGCACAGTTTCAGAGATTAATGGAGTTTAAAATACTCTTAGCTAAGGAAACTACATCAACCATATAGATAGAAGAACCTGACTGCAGTGTAGTGAACATTTTGTTTCTTCTTACAGTGAACTACGCTAATGGACAATATATCTAGGGACAGACTGTTATGTCTAGCAAGGAGTCTCTCATCCCCAACCTCTCCTGCACCTAAAGGGTGTGGGTCTCCAGTACCTGAGCCAAGTACTGGAACAGCCATGGAGGTTAGGTCAGCCTCCCATACCAGAGAAGGCCATGGGCTCACACTAGAGGGGAGTCTATATTCTGCTATTGAAAAAATAAATAAATAAATAAAACACAAACTGCAAAATCTCAAATGGAAAAGAGCAAAACAAAAAAGCAGCAAGCAAGGACATCAATAAAAATAAATACAATGAATGGCCATAGTTGGCCAATAACCAGTAAGTAACACAATGCATATGGTAAGTGAAGGGAAACCTTTTAAATGTGTCCTGTTCCCCACTGTAGTGCAATCTGGGTGTGGGGTGCGCACACCCCGACCTTGGTTGGTTTTGTTTGCAATGTTGGCTGACTATGGCATTTTGATGCATCTCTTTTCCATGATGTCCTTGTTCATTGCTTTTTTGTTTCCTTCTTTCATCTTGAGATTTAGCCGTTCATGTTTTATTTTTTTTCGATAGCCGAACATAGACCCATCAGAGGGGGATGGAGTAAAAAGAAAGTGGTCTGCAGGCCAGCTTATGGCAACAAAAAATCACAAACTGTAGGTGAAAACATATTTTTGTTGATCTGCTCTGTTTAGGTGCAACTGGATTTGATGGGGGCATGCAGCCACATCAGAATCCATAAACATAGGGTGAATAACACACCAGTCAGTGTACTAATAAGGACTGTTAGTCACTAATAAGGACTGACTAAGGGCAGCAATAATAGAAAATATAAACTATGTTCCCATATAACAAATACAGCTAAACTGCATAACATACAGCAAAAACAGTTTAAAATGTACTAAGCCTTCTTCTACAACCTGCATGCACTGTGTAGTAAACAGCAGCACAACACACAGTGAAAAGTAAAGTTCACTTGTCTAAATAGTGATAAAAAAATCAAATATTTCAGTGATTTCAAGATGGCTGCATTCCTATGAACACTGTGGTTCCTTGGCTCCTGAAGGGATTTCAAAAATTTAATCAAATCTATATAGAGCTCAAACAAACAAGAGAAATATTTTAAGCCTACTGCCATTATCTGCCTTCCAGATACCTTATAACTGAAAAAAAAAACAAATTTTATCAGCCGAAAGGAGGAAGATTGATTTGGATTGGGCCTGGGATTCCTGCTCGACAGCAGCCATGTGGAGTGCCATACTATCTTTTATACAAAGAAAAGAAAAATCTAAAAATGTCAGTCGAAGCTGACCTTATGAACATTCAAGCCACTAAAACAAAATTTTCCATAGTGCCATCACCTGAAAAAAAGCATGTTTTATCGAAAAGACCCAGAATTGGGAAACAAGATACAAGTAAAATGGCAAATAAAACCAAATCAGAACAGCTTACAAGCCTTGAAGATTTAATGTTGGCCCTACAACCAATACAGGTTTTTACACAAAAGTTCTCTGACCCATCTCCAGACATTTTTGGACTCTATTAACCAAATCCCCAACAGAATGGAAGACACTGAATCAAGAGTCCTAGAGAATGAAATCAAACTAGACCATCTGCAGAAGGAATCAGAATCTAATTCTAAACATATACAGGAGATGCAACAAAAAATTATCCACCTTGAAGCTAGATCCTGCCATAATAACATAATTAGTAGAGGAATCCCTAAGCAGATTGAACAGCCCAAACTCATGGAAACGATCCAGCAGATCTTTACACCTCCTTAGTGGAAAACACGACTGAAGCAATACAAATAATCATTGAAAGTGCTCACCGAGCTATCCACTTTCCACAAAACACTGAAAAACCTAGGCAGGTTTACATTAAAATATTCAACTGCCAAGCTGTTTACAAAATTCTTTCAGCTGTCAAAAAAAAAAAGAAGTACCTTACATGGAACGTCAATAAAATCTTCTTGACACAAGATCTACCACTGTAAATAAAACACGAGACAAAAGTTATCTCCCTTTTGTGTATATTTAATCCAGAAAAAAAAATTCAAATGAGATACTCTAATGTTCTCTCCTTCCAACATAATGGCACTAAATACACTGTGTTGACAGTTAAAGAGGCAAGAAAAGCCTTATTAAATACCTTTAAAGAGTTGCCTACCGATGAAACCATCAGTTGTTGAGTGTAGTCAGAGCTTGTCTCATGATGTGTCAACTTGTTTACTTTTCTCCATCTCTACATATCCGAAGATGGTGGGTGAGATATAACTTAAATTTCCAATGCCCTGGACTTCTCTGGTGGGTCCTGCTGTCCTGATGTTCTGGTTTCCAACTGGAGTCTTCATGTGTACCTGCACATGCATAAGGCAGACTTTCACCCATGTTCCTAGTTCTCTGCGACTACTCTAACTTCCTTTTCATCACATTGCATCTATTTAATGGGAAATTACCACTTTTTGAGCTTCTTGAAGTGTAACATTATCTAAATGCTGTTGTGGTATTCAAAAAGATCTACAAGCAACGTAGAAGTATTAATTAAAATGTTGGTCAGATTTATAAAACAAATACGGTCTCCGCCTATTCTACAAATTATGTGCAGGAACATAATAAACTGGATCTTCAATGGGTAATCTGTGAAAATAATTAAATCTTATATTTATGGATCATTTTGTCTTAGTAGTTCTAAGATTATGAATGGATAAAATGCCAGGATTTGTCCTGATTTGCACTGATGGTACATTACTGGCCAACTCTGCCATGCAAATATTTGGTCTTACACCTATATCCTGCCCTCTCTTTCACAATATCTGTCACCTGTGTCAAAAGAGGGATCAGACAGTAATTGATTTGTGCTGGAAAATGAACCTGAAGAGCTACTGTCAAAAAGAGCCTGCCCTGATTATTCAAAAATTGTCTATTACATATCATACCTCTCAATCTCTTAATGCAAGAAATTTGGACAAAATCTGAAAAAATGGAGGGACAAAGGCCCAAAAATAGGGTCATATTTTAAATATTGCTCTTATAAACGTAGAAAGTTGCTAGAGTAACAAGGTTTGTATTAACATACATTTTCTGAAGGATTTCCCGAAACTTAACCAAACTCAGCAAGAATCCCTCTCATCTGCTATTACTCAGCAATAAATAATAAAAGCTATAAGTCATCTTAAACCAAACAAAAGTCCTGGGTCCAGATGGGTTCACTGCAGAATTCTAAAAAACTTTCAGTCAGAAATATCTCAAACATTTTGTTTAATTTATTTAACTATACAAAAGCTAATAATATTACAGATAGACATCTTAATACTTCTAAAACAATCTTTACCCTCAAAGAACCTGGATATTAAATTTTTTGCTATAAAAATGACTAACAGATTAAAACCTATTATCCCTAGTATTATATCATCTAACCATTCAGGATTTATACAGTACACATAGACCTGCAACAATATGCCTACACTAGATGCAATAATAAACCTTTCCAATCCAACTCAAACACCATTACTTGCTCTTGCAATTGATGCCTCCAAGACTTTTGACAGACTAAATCTAAGATTTCTTCTCTTGGCCTTATCCCACTTTGGTGTACCTCCTAGTTTCATTCAATCTGTTAATGCACTGTACTCCAATGCTCATACATCATTATATATCAAAACAATTACCTCTCCCCAGATCCCTATTAAGAATGGAAAAAGACAAGGTTGTCCATTATCTCCTTATCTTTTTTATCTATACATAAAGCTTTTTTTTCTTTTTTTTACTTACTATTCAGAAAATCTTTCAAAACATACCAATTCTATATACAACAGAAGAGCACTTTCAACATTCGCAGATGACCTAAACTTATGCATCACACTTCCTAATACTGATTCTCAGAAAATTCTGAACTCCATAGATATTTTTTTCTAAATACTATTATTATAAATTAAAGCCAGAGAAATCCTTAATTTTCCCAATTAACTCATCCTACCATGTCCTTGCCTATCCTTTTCTCAATGGAAATCAAATTCAGTCACTCTTTGAAATATCTGGGAATATCCTTTAAACATGACTCAAAATTATTCTACCAAAGTAACATTACTAAGCTTTTGCAAGCAATACAAAAGGACCTTCTTAGATGGAATAAAACCCACCTTTCATTTCTATCAAAAGTAGCAGTGGTTACGATGAACACATTGCTGAGATTGTTATACGTTTTTAAGGCCACAAATATATTAGCAGCAACAGGGCTTCTGCTCATACGGAGGTACAATAGCCCAGCCAACAACAAAAGTCAAATCCAAAAAGACCAGCATTCAAGTGAGAGGTTAATGCAGACTTTTATTAAGCTCAAAAAAACATCCACAGACCGGTTTCGGCCATAAGCCTTTTTCAATGCATAACACATTAATTTAAACTCAATCACAATCTCAAATCAAAATGATGATCAGCAGATTCATATCATTCAATCAATTACCAGCTGTTATAGGCGTTCATTCAACCCAGGGGGAAAAAGACCCCCCCCCCCAGTCTAACAATCAAAGTTTTTTTTTCTTTTTTATTCAAAATGTTGTGCCAACCAGCTTTAAAATTTCTGTTACCAACAACTTTGTCTATTACACAAAAACATGAAGCTATACATGTCCTTAAAAATAAAATAATCAATTAAAAAAAAGTCATTGGTATCTTAAATTTATCCAATGCCTTCAACACCTTCCAACCGTTACACCTTAACCCAAACTTTAAACCTAACATATAATGCTTAACCTTAACAATTTCCATCTCTTAAAACAAAGATGTCTACTAGACCTTTACCCCTCTTAGAAACCACTCTATAACATAGATGAGACTAGCACTTGACCTTCCTAAAAGCTATACCATTATTCTGAGACAGATCAGAGAATTAAATGCAAAAGTCCTACAAAATCCTAAACTTAATGAAAATGACATTAATACATACAAAATTCTTTGAAACCCCCCTATTAATAAAGAAGAAAATGATTTCTAATACATATACACTTATTATGTCAATCAGATGTCATAATGAAGTTCTCATCTCCAAATATTGGACTGAACTAGATCTAATGATTACATTCAACCAAAAAATTAAATCCATCTAAATAACAACAAGATCAACCCCCTTTAAAAAACCTAATTATATACAGCTAATGATTTTAAATAACTCTTATATTACCCCAACTGTTTTGAATAAGTTTGACCCCAACCCCCCCACTCTGCCTATGCTGTGATTCTCAAAAGGCAGATATTTTATATATTTTTTGGAGCTGTAAATGTTGCTTCAAACTCTGATGCTCTCTAAAAATCAAATTACAAAAAATCAGCTACAAGAAACCTACTTTTTCGTGGAAATTTGCTATGCTGCATATTCCTCCTCCAGGCTCGATGAAACTACAAATACACATCCTAGTCACTCTCTTTACCTTAATTAAATTCTATATTATGCTGAAGTCGAAAGAAACATCCCAACTCTCTTAGAAAGAGTTTAACCAAATGGCAGTTAAGTACATAAAAGCCTATAAATACTTAATGCATAGTCAGAAACTACATCTGCCCTTTTTAGAATACTCTAGTTTATTATTTGATTACTTTTAACACTAAAAACAGTACTTATTTTATATCCTCTAGGGTCGGGGTCCTGCTTCACTTTTATTAACTTAATCACTTCTTTATTTTCTTCTCAGTTTTCATCTGTGAGGGCCTCTATATCTTATAAATTACAATGGAAATAAAAAGTGTACACGCCCCTGTTAAAATGCCAGGTTTTTGTGATATAAATAAATGAGACCACAATAAATCATTTCAAAATTTTTCCCACCTTTAATGTGACTTATAACCTGCACAATTCAATTGAAAAGCAAACAAACCTGTTAGGGGAAAAATATAAAAAATAAAAAACATACAATAAGCTAGTTGCGTAAGTGTGCACACCCTTAAACTAATACTTTGTTGAAGCACCTTTTGATTTAATTACAGCATTCAGTCTTCTTGGGTACACACCTAACATCAATTAGAAGACTCTGATTAACCCCAAATAAAGTTCAATTGTCCTAGTAGGATTTTCCTGACATTTACTCAGTTGCCAGCTACTGCAAAAGCCTTGATTCGCAGAGAGCTTACAAAGAATCAATGGGATCTCATTGTTGAAAGGTATCAGTTAGGAGAAGGGTACAAAAACATTTTCACAGCATTGGATATACCATGGAACACAGTGAAGACAGTCATCAAAAAGTGGAACAATCTCCCAGATTCTCCAAATGTCTGGCCTATGGGATAGGGTTGCAAGACGGAAGCCTTTTCTTATACAGAAAAACATCCAGGCCCAGCTAAAATTTGCAAAACAATACATCATGTCTCCCAAAAGCATGTGCACTTGCATTGCTTTATATAAAAAGTTAAAATTTTCAAATGTTTAATTTTGCTAAGTTTTAATTGAGTTTACTGTTCTGGGCTATACACTCAAGTGCATTAGCCTTTCTATGCTTATTTACTGTATAACTGCATTGTTTAGCCTGATTTAACCAAAAAAAAAATTCTATCTTGTTTGCTAATTTCCCGCCTTTTCTAACTAGAATAGTCCAGTTTCCAGGCTTTGCTGGTTTCAGGACTTCAGTTTCAGTGTTCAGAGCTATCCAGACCTTGCTGTAATAGAGGGAGGTCCTACTACTTACCAGTGAGAGTGGGAGCATTGTACTGCCTATCTAACACTAGAGGAGTGGTTTCCAGCTCTGAAATTATAATTTTATTGGCTATTTTGGGCTGATTTCTATCCCTTTCAACTTTCTGGCATGAATACGCATGTTTACACGTGTTTGAGCTTGTTTTAGATCAGCAGATCCTGTTTGGGCATCCTGCAGACTACTACAGCACCAGAAACAAGAAAGAGATCCTGGGATTCAGCAAGCCCTGCACGGCGTGGAGGAATAGTGCAAGAGCTGCTGGAGGCAATATGGCTGCCAAGAGATCCAGGAACAAGCTCCCGAGACATGCACAAGCAACACTGCACTATTCCTGCATGGACACAGCTCCTGTATGCTAATTACGCAATTTGCAGGTGAAAACTATGCAAATGAGGTGAATTAGCAATCCAGGAAGTAGGCACCCATCTGTGCAGGAGTAGTGTAACCTGCAGAAATGTATTCGGCTAGTAACCGACTACATTTCTGCAAACTAAAAAACAGAGGCATGACAGCTCCAAATAAAGAGTGTATATAATGTGGAAGGCATGCCAATGGCCAAATATATGGCCATTGGCATGGAAAATAGTTTCAAAATAACAAAAAAAAACTTGTTTGGGTTGATTTCAGCCATTTAAGCATAGGGCAGCGGCACGCAAACGAGATCGGCCCAAAAATAAAAATAAAACCTTGAAAAAAGATTTTTAGGCAAAATCACAATTTTGCCATTAAAGTCAATGGCAGGCAGAAGACAAGAAGGCCACTGAATAGTGGTTGCTAAGGGGGGAGGCTTACTGTTAGACTAGTAACTAAGCATTAGCAGTCAGTTCTATGCAAATGAGGGGAATGATACTAGATCACAGATTTCCCCTCATTGATAGCCAGCACCCAACCGTGTGGGTGCAGGAAAACCATGGTGGAAGCCTAACAGTTAACTGACATCATAAAGGGGTGTGTCAGGCATACTGTAAGCTTATTGGAGTTCTGTGGCTCAGGTTTGCCCTTAGCTTAGCAGAGTTAAGGAAGGGTGTGTGTCTGAAACTGCTTAGCAGTATTTACATTGCCTAAATGGGTGTGCGCACCATGCACCGGGCTTTAAACAAAAAAAAAAAATTAAACCAGGAAATAGCAGCTCCGTTTACATCTGAGCACTGGGTTTGTGCAGCGTGCCTCTGGGCTTAAACAGGAAGGCAATGGGAAGGGAAAACAGCAGTAGGAAGGCAATCAAGGAGAACTAGCATAGCTGGCAGGTGAAATGTATCAGAATCAGCCAATTACACAGGCAGCAGCCCAGCACAGTACTATAAACTATGCAAATTCCTTTCCCTCTGTTTTTTTCCCACAAACTCTACACCAACAGTGTAAATGAACAGGGAAATTTTACCAAACAAAAGCAACAAAATGATAGGGGCTGCTTTTGCTCTCATAAATCAACATGTGGAAGAGGCTGTGGGTGGTGAGGATGACAATGCTAATGACCAACCTACAGTGAGGAGAAGGAGAAGAGTGTACAGACCCATGGTAACCTACCAGGGGCTACATGAGCTGGAGATAGCGGAGCACTATAGGGTGGACAGGGACCTCCTACAGCAAATTGTTGAGCTATGCTGGCCACTCCTCACATACAGAACCAACAGAGGGGAACCCATCCCAGTGGATATCAAGGTATGTGTAGGCTTAAGAATACTAGCCAGAGATACCTTCCAAAGCCCAGCTGGGGATATCATGGTGATCTCACAGGCATCAGCATCTAGGGTACTCCACCAGTTCCTGGATGCCATGTCAGCACATGCCAGTGAGCGCATATATTTCCTCAGCACCCATGAGGCATTGACCAGCAATATGCATCTCTTCCACCAAATAGCAGAATACCCTGAGGTAGTGGTTGCTATAGACTGCACGCATACACACATCAAAGCACCACCAGATGTGCAGGGTAGAGTCTACATAAACCACAAGGGCTTCTCCTCCATCAACTGCCAGGTCGTGTGGGATACCCAGAGCATTATAATGAATGTGTGTGCTGGCAGCCCTGGAAGCTATCACAGCTCCCACATCTGGCATATGACGCAGCTGTACCAGAGATTTGCCAATGGGGACATCCCATATGGCCACCTAGTGGGGGATGCTGGTTATGCACTGGAGCCGTGGCTGATGACACCCATCAGAAATGCACACACACCTGAACAAGAACTCCATAATGAGGCATATGCACAGACCAGAATCATAATAGAGCGTGTGTTTGGGATGCTCAAGTCATGGTTCTGGTGCCTGGACATATCCGGTGGAGCCTTGCAGTACTCACCAACTACATGTACCCAAATTGTCATTGAATGTGCCATGCTACACAATATGATCCTGCAGAAACAGCTACAGCAGGAATAGTATGGGACAGAGCCACACAGCCCCCCACTATTGCCAAGGCCAGCACAGTCACAGAGTGACTCGGAGGAGGAACAACCTGAGCCTGCCCTTGTAGGCAGAAGGAGGCATGCCTAGTATACCCAAGCCTTGGCAAAGAGGCAATGCATAGCACATACATTGACATGGTAGGAACCCAGGGAATAACTCCTCTCTCTGACTCGCACATACAGTAAAAGGGATACCAAACATGACACTACCTGTGCTTAACCATGTATAGGTAGTGTACTATGTGCATCCAACATAGTCAGTCCTCCAGCACCATCCTCAGTACTGGCACAGCGACAAGGTAAGTCACTCTCACTATCAATTTCTGAATGTAGTAGTATGTTCTGCTACATGTATCTATGGTATGGATGTTAGCATGTAAGGAAATCAGGTGGCTGAATGGGATGGCAGCAGATAGTAGGCACCTATATTGGCAGCATGAAATCCTTAACAAATACTGGTGTTAACATAGTAGGCAGTACTAGACAAGGTGACAAATTCCACTGCATGACATGTGGTGGGCCAAATGTGTGTCCATAGGATACACACATGCATGTCAGTGAGGTTCACATACCCAACAACAGTCTCAGCCAGCAGGACAGGTGTAGACAAACACAAAGAAAGGCTGTGCTAAGGCCTCTGATTGATAGCTATGGAGAACCCCCCCCCTTCCAGACCTACACAGACAGACTACAAGAGGTCAGGCATTGAGATGTTAATTCTGAAGGGTATGAAATCTGAAACTGAAATGTAGTCAATAAAACCTAAGAACTGTAGTACACTGATATGCCTCTAGTCTGCATGATAGGTCAGAATACAGAATGAAATGAAAGTCAACAGAGTACTGGAAATACCAGTGCAATCATAGCAAATGTTTACAGTTGTCAGGTGTGCTCACCCTCACCCCCTCCACAATCCTATGTAGAAATGTAGTAACATGTACGTGTGGGTATAATAACAGTGGAGCACAGATTACCTGAGCTGGCCAAAGTTGCAGGATAGATTGTTGCACGTGTACAATATGCAGAACTATGTGTGTTAGGTTGTTGTGTGTTGTATATTGTGTGAAAGTGTTCAGCATGTAGGCATTGAGGGTTGGGTCCCGGTGGCCAATGGCCAGAACTGATGATGACAGGGCCAAGTTCTCACAACTGCAGTGCCAATCACAATGTATCCCAGCAAGACACAATCCACCAGTAATCCATACTAATTGTTCGGATGTAATATCTGTCACCATCTGAAAAATGGACATGGCATGAATGTGGGCCCACACATACAAACAGTACACAGGTGGAAGTAACCTAGACAGAGAGTGTATAAAATGTTACTGTCAAATGAACACACCTTTGGAATTATACATACAGGTTAGCAGCACATTAGTTGTCTGTGCAGTATGGAATACTGATATAGTCTGGCCAAACACTGGCAGACCACAAAAGGCACAGGTATGAAGTCCTAAGAAACTGCTGATGTCCCTGCACAAGCCAGCATAAGTGGAATCCCCCACGTATATCTGTGAGTCAGCTGCAATTAGCTTCCATAGCACACATGCACTCAGCTCACCCACCATCAGCCACATGTACTTCACAGGTCATATCCCTGCTGTTGGGAATGAGTACAATCTGACCACCACCTCTGTACAGGAATAGCCACAGAATGCAGCATGCTGAAGAGGTGTTCCATACAGGTGTCTCTCTAGCTGTAAGCAGCACCCTGCCAGCATTCACACCAATAGATCAATAAGGACAGAAACTATTGACATTAGCACCTTGCACACCTACCCTATCACCCCAGGGGAATGCAGTGGCTTGCAGCCTGGGACTGTAGGAGTGACAAAATGCAGTGGCCTGATACAGATGGCCTGCATCACTACCAAATGCCCTACAGTCTTATGTCAAAGGCCTGTGTCACACCTGTACTGCCAATGTATATTATCTCATGGACTCCCAAATAATGACATAACACAGTCCACAGAACACAAATGCAATGCCATGTCGACAAATCCCAGTAGCATATCCACCATGTCCTACTACATGAACTGTGGACCAACTCCTAAATACTGCTGGGATGACGTGATAACCATAGGGATACTTATCAGATATCATTTGCATAATGTTCAGAAGAGGATAGAATAACAGAGGGGGGTGTAGAAGCATGGACGCCACGGAGTGTGTGCAGTCTGAAGCTCAGATGTGCGCACATACTATCCCTGCCTGCAAACACAGGAATGGGTGGCAACAAACCTGCTAGTAAACCACAATGTGAAGAGGTAATGACCAGAAATATGAGCCCTGCCTCTGTGTAACCTGTAAGAATCTGTACAGCTGTGAGGTATGGCCACAGCAGGAAATGGCCATTCTGTCACGTCAATAGATGTACAAGCATGGGATCCTTAACCACCACAATACCAAGGTGCTGAACCATTTACACAGACCTATCAACAAGTGTCAGCAGCTCCCCCTCCAGAGTGGCATGATTGTGCAAAAATATGTAGGCTGCAGACCACAATACTGGACACAGTTTCATTCATTTTGTGTTTCCCAGGAAATTACTGCAAGCAAATGTGTATACCTGTCAGCAGCTGAGGACATAAAACATCACAGTGTAAAACAGTACATATGTCTGAATATCTCTGCTAACACCAAAACCATGTAGCAGAAGCAGCACAGACACAATTAGTTACAGTATCCCACTATCCTTTGCCCATTGTGACCCCATATTGTCAACCGATCTACAGATATCCTGCAGAAACAGGTTGCTAGCTGTAGGTGTAGAGCACAAATGCCTGCACTGGAGTACAACCTACCTGGAATGGATTTACACATTCAATACAGAATGTCATACTGGGCATGCCCCCACACTTAGAAAAACAAAGCCCATGTCTGGCAACAAAATGCTGGAAGGTCATACTGGGCATGCTCCCACACTTAAAGAAATGATGCCCATGTCTGGCAACAACAGTGGACTATACATATCTGTCAGTCACAGATGTCTTTGCACACACTCCACATTCCACACCAGTCATGCTTTGCACACACATCAGATAGGAATACACACATATATACAAGGACAACACACTATAATAGGCCAAACATACACATATATAGATGTGTGGAAGAGAGTGACAGACAGTGACAAAGAGCTTCCCATCATGAGGCCCATCCCACCCAGCACACATCCAATTGGCCAATACTACATGATGCGCAAATATCTATCACTGTACACATTTGCTTCTGGTAGCCCCCAGCACTATAGTGTCTGTGGTGCTTGTGATAACTGTGTAACATGACTGTACAGGTCATTATTCATGTAACAGTTGTATACATGGTCCTGTCAAATGTAAACCTGTTTGTGACTGAGTGTTGTGTGTGTGCTTCCAGATGAATGGTTTATGGCCCATTCACACACACTGCTCTCCCCATTGCCCTACTTTGGCAACCTGATGATGTCATTCACCTTGAAATACTTCTTTGGGGAAGGGCTAACTCTTTAAGCTCCATGGTGTGTGCTGTAACTGTGTAATGCTATAGTGCAATGTACTAGTTAGGTAAGAGTTCTAATCCCAGACATGGCAACTGTGAGTGTGTGTGTGTGTGTGTGTGTGTGTGTGTGTGTGTGTGTGTTTTTGGTTGTGAGTGTGGGTAGGGATCAATGCTTTTGAGGCCAGTCACAGTCAATACATTTTCCATTGCCCTACTTTGGCAAGCCTGCTGATGTCATTCACCATGAAATACACCTTTGGGCAAGGGGTAGCCCTATAAGCTCTGTGTTGTGTGCTATAAATGTGTAATGCTATAGTGTGATATACTAGTTAGGTAGGAGTTCCAATCCCGGAAATGGTAACTGTGAGACTCTGTGTGTGTGTGTGTGTGTGTGTGTGTGTGTGTGTGTGTGTGTGTGTGTGTGTAGGGATCAATGCTTTTGAGGCCAGTCAAAGTCACAACACTTTTGTTTGCCCTACTTTGGCAAGCCTGCTGATGTCATTCACCTTGAAATACACCTTTAGAGAAGGGCTAGCCCTATAAGCTCTGTGGCACCTGCTATAACTGCATAATGCTATAATGTAATGCACTAGTTCGGCAGGAGGTCTAATCCCAGACATAGCAAATGTGAGACTGTGTGTGTGTGTGTGTGTGTGTGTGTGTGTGTGTGTGTGTGTGTGTGTGTGTGTGTGTGTGTGTGTCTGTTTGCATGTGTGTGAAGGGATCAATGCTTTTGAGGCCAGTTACAGTCAGTACAATTTCCATTGCCCTACTTTGGAAAGTTTGCTTATGTCATTCACCTTGAAATACACCTTTGGGGAAGGGCTAGCCCCATAAGCTCCATGGTGCATGCGATAAATGCAGTACACTGTAGTAGCAATACATAGCTAGGTAGGGGTTTGAATCTCAGTACTGTCATGTGTGTGTTTGTCATCAGTATCCTGTGTGGAGGTAGTTGTGATAGTGTAATAACAAGACTCATTGTGGGGTGGGTTTGCAAATTTCTTATACTGAGGACCTACTATATGTCACAATGTCCACCTTACAAGGACAACAGATGTCAAACAGCAGAGAGGCTGGTATAGACACTCCATACCCCTACATGTGACATCATGGATTGGGGAACAATATAGGTAACCTTTGTATTACCCAGAGAACACACTTGGCTAGGCAACAACCACTATATTGGTAGTTCCCTGCATATTGCCCACAGATAGTAACCACGGTGTGATTGCAGTGGACTATAGAGAACATGGCACCCTGTTCCATCCCTAAAATAGGCAAATAATTTCTTACAGTGGTCCTTTGCTATGTTCCCCACTGGATGCTTGCAACAACTGTAGAGTCGGCAAATGTAACACACAAAGGAAATACCATGTCTTATACACATGGCCTGTATGGACAGATGCTATTAACACCAGTGAATACCTGTATCATGCTGTCAATGTAGGTGCAGGCACAACCTGAGTTCCATAGCCAGTTCTCACCACATGAGGTCAGGAATGCCACATCAGATGATAACAATCTGTCCACACAACATGCCTCAGTCACCCCAGGTACACTTCCACATGTCACAGAACATGCATGTGGGACATGTGCACAACCCAGACACCATCCATGTTATGGAATATAGAACACATACATGGCAAGCATTGCACAGCACTGGCCACCCACAATAGTAACCCAGATGAGTAGATGGTGAATACAGTACTCACCTGTGTGGACCAATCCAGGGACTACACCCCTGAGCCACACTGCAGACCATTGCCATGTGGCCTGATGCCAAGGTATAGCCTTTGTCTAGCCTTGTACAGCCTTCTTGCACCTACTACACACTGTGAAGCAATGAACCCATGCATGTCAATACTTGCAAATCTGTGTCTGTGTGTGTGTGTGTGTGTGTGTGTGTGTGTGTGTGTGTGTGTGTGTGTGTGTGTGTGTGTGTGTGTGTGTGGAGATTAATGATTTGGAAGCCATTCACATTCACTATACCTCACATTGCCCTACTGTAGCATGCCTTCTGATGTCATTTACCTTGACATACCCTTTGCCCATATATCAGCCTGATAACCTCTGTGGTGCATGTGATACCTGCGTAATACTGTAGTGTAGCAAACTAGTTAGTTAGAAATTCTAATCCTGACCCTGCCAACTGTGATAATGTGGGTGAGTCCCTGAGAGAGTGTGGTTGTGTTTTTCTTGACATCTGCTTTTGTGGACAGGTACATATATTACACTTACCTTATCCCTCCTTTATCACTGTTGCTGATGTCACTCACCTTCAAAGATACCTTTGGACAGTTCCCCAACATGTAAGCTCTGCAGTGCATGCAATAACTACATAAAAATGTAATAGCAATACATAGGCAGAGCTTTGAAACCCCGTACTGGTAAGTGTGTGACACAAACATGCTTAGCTCTTACTCTCCTACCCCCTTCCTTTCTTACTTTGTCTCTGTCTGTCTGTCTCACTCCCTCTCTGGTGGATGTTTGAAAGTACACCTGATTTGCTTAGGCAGCAGCTTGTGTTATGCAAGTGATGCTAATGATCAGCTGATGGCCTGTGCATGAATTGCAGTCCCCCACTAGCTGTTTGCATGTGGAACAGCTGTGGTATCATTCCCATAGCCAATTTCATGGAAACACACTCCTATAACTAAGAACATCATATGGGTGTTGGCCCTTTTCATTCACTGTGAGCAGGTGTTTGACAAACAGCATCACAAAGGGTAGTGGGATATACCTCTTGCAACATACACTGTGGAGACAGCTCAACAAATGGGTGGGGGATGTTCCAGACATGAGGACAGAATATAAGTCTTGCTCTTCTACATTTGTAGTAATGTTGGTTTAACAGGGTTTGTGTGGATATGGCTGGTCTACATGATTTAATATCTGTCATGACAGTGTTATGTAGTTGAGGAAACTCTAACTTGTAGGGCTATCTGCAGACTGGCTAGTGTTGGGAGTCTCACATGTGTTGTGTTACTCACACATGTCCTATCTTTAGAAATGCAGTAGCATACTCTGAGGTTAGCAGTCAGTACATGGTGACAGCCATATGAGTTACGGACTTCATATTCCTCAGAAGATATATGTCACAACAAACTGTTACACCAGGAAATTTCTCAGTTTATCCGAGCAACATGTCAATATTGGCCCTGTGTTTGTGCCTCCAGCCACAACTCTGTCAACCTTTGTATATATGTCATGCAGTAAGAGGTGCATATGTTCAGTACATCATAATTTACTGACATTATATCTGATAACAAGCTAGTGAGATATCAGACTGCTAGACATGTTATGTATAGTAGGGCTTATTTTGAGGACAAAACCTGGATATTCTGTTGTAGTGTGTACAGTAGTGAGGTCTGTGTACTTATGGTGATTGTCAACAAAGTGTGTAATGTGAATATGTACCTTGGCCTGTGTACAGACTGTGGTAGATGTCATTGTTCTTGGTCCTGTTCTATCTGATGTTGCATGCTGCTCCAGTGTGTGGTACCCTATCGACGTACATGTTTGTAGAGCCAGACCAACACATGTCCCACACCACAGTCAGGCATCGGAATACACTGTGTATTGGCCCAGTATATGTAAGGTTAGTGTGTGAGTGGCACATATGAGGATGGTGTTGATTGCAACGTCCATATACTATAATATTAAGCACGCTTAACATATGTGACTGTGGCTGTGATAAGATTGGTTGTGGGTATTCAACTTCACAGAGGTGTCTGTTATTCCATGCTGTCACATGCCTGTAGAGCCTGCTATATTTGCAGGTACATTTGTATTCCCCCATAAGAAATGTAGACCAGTGTTGTGGCAGTCTGCCCCTAGTTTGCAGAGTGCTTTGTTACCCCTACCCAACATGGATTTCGTCCTCACCACAGCACCACCACTGCCTTCCTCTCCTTCACTCATATCATTGCAGAGGCCCTAGGCAACAATAAACTCATTTCCTGCCTCTTCCTAGATCTCTCCAAATCCTTAGATACTGTCTCTCATCCTCTACTACTATCCAAACTTGAAAATCTCCACCTATCCCCCACTGCACTTGCCTGGTTTAATAGTTACCTATCTGACAGGGAACAATCTGTCAAATGGCTCTCATCCTCCTCACCTTTCCTTCCCATCTCCACTGGTGTTCCCCAAGGCTCCATCTTCGCAGCCCTTTTGTTTAACATCTTTACCAATGATCTTTACATCTCATGCAAAGAATCATCCCTTATTCAGTATGCCGACGACTCCACACTTATATCCATCTCAAATAGCATTCCTGAACTACACTCCCTGACCCACAGGCCCTACTATCCACTGAACAATGGCTCTCTCACAACCTATTGATCCTAAATCCCAAAAAGACCAAACTCCTACTTTTCCTTCCCCGTTCTCTTTCTCATCACAAAACCTCCTTTTTTATTACATCTTCTAACAATACAACTATCCAACCTGACACCCACACAAAACTCCTAGGGGTCATTATCGATGACAAACTAAAGTTCAACCTACACATACTCCAATGTATAAAAAAAAAAAAACAGAAACTAGGTCTGCTATATCAGAACAGAAAATTCCTAACCCCTGAATCTAGACTTACCCTGGGCCAGGCACTCCTCCTCCTCTCCCTCTTATACACTGCCCCAGTTCTTACCAATATCCAGGCCTCCACTCTAAACAAACTCCAACAGACTTACCATAAAATAGCCAGATTCATTACTAACTCCCCATACAACTCACACCACTGCATTTCTTTAAACTCTCTTCAATGGCTTGAACTTCCCCAATTTCTGCTATCTTATCAATTTCATATGATACACTCTATTCTTTATAAACCCTCCTTCTGTCTATTTCTATCTTCCTTAGTCTCCATCTACATCCCATCCTGGACCCTCTGTACTTCTAACCAACAATTACTTGATATTTACCACTCAAAAATGTCAGTAGGCAAACTACTCTACAAACACTCCCTTGCCCATGCTTGGAATAAACTTCCCCTTGACCTACGTTCAATCTCCCACACCTCACAATTTAAAAATGAACTAAAAGCTTATTTTCTCCATTCCAGAACCTGCCATTGCCATGACCCTACCTAGTCTTCCTTCCCTTTATGTACCCTCAAAAGAACCATACTTAGTACCTCATTACACCTCTCTCTCCAATGTGTCTGCTATGCATTTGCATAATTTTATACAAACAAAAAAAAATTATTGTTGACCTATTGAACTATATCAATATAAAATTGTTAATTAGCTTCATTTTAATGCAACTTTAACTTTATACATGTAACCCAACATATGTGAATCTTTTTGCTATAACTGCTATTATATCAATATTGTTTAAAATTATACTTGTTTAAAATGTACTACTGGAGCTTTTCTCCTTGGGTCTCCACTGAAAATGGGCCACAAGCCCAGTTGGACAAACCCGGTTAACAAATGTCAATAAATAAATAAATACATTTGTGACATACATAGCAGCTCAGTGCACTTATCCAGTGTGATGTTATGTCCAGATATTTGTCAGATGTACTGTTGCTGGGCCACCATTACTGTTGTGTACTTCTGACAAAGCAGTGGGATGCTGTACAGATGTATGTCACTAACTAGTAGGTAGAATGTGGGCTTGTGGCCTCTGCTTCTCTGGTTATTATGTGTCAGGACAGACAGGAGTGTGTGAATGCATAAACTGTGTGAGCTTATCTATTCCAGTATTTTCGTGATATCCCCATTTACATGGCTGTAAACATACACTTTGTCAGGCTTGGTCCACACGTCTTGCACTAAGGGGTTCTGTGTATATCTCTGGACTGACCAGAGTGTGTCAGACTGCCCACAATTATTGGTCATATCTCTGCTGTATTCCACAGGATCATTACTGTGATTTCTGTGATACTGTACTATGATGATCTTATGATGTCTGTCAGTAACTGATGGCGTACATGTCAATATCAGCTGTGACTTCCAACACAACATTTCTGTTAAGACAACCCCTGTTACAGTAGCAACAGTCTATATTTATACCTGCAGTACTTACATGACATCCCCTTGCACTAACAGATTGTGACTATTGGTGCTGAGGTATGACTCCACTGCATGTTATGGACATATGTTATACATATATATATATATATATATATATATATATATATATATATATATATATATATATACACATATATATATATATATATATATATATATATATATATATATATATATATATATATATATATATATATATATATATATATATATACACATATATGCACACATATACATATATACACATACATATATGGATGTATATATGCATATATACATACACATACAAATATATATATATATATATATATATACATATACATACATATATATATATATATATATATATATATATATATATATATATATATACAGATATACATACTCCCTAAGAGTATTTCTATGAAGGGAAGTGATAGTGGCGTATACATTAGTATGCCTACTGCAGTTAATACCATTTTACATGACATGAATGCTGTTGTCAGGCTCTCTGCGAGTATTTCTGAGAGGTGATATGACAGCAGCTTACAAGATAGTATGCCTACTGCAGTTAATAGTAACTTACAGGATTTTGACTGGGTGTTACAACAAATGTGTTTTGCTGTATTTAACCTCACTGATAGGGCATTCTTAAAAGACCATTACTCTATTTTACATAAAGGTCTGAATTTCATTCCTTCTCGAAGAGCACAGTTGTCAAATCTACTGCTAGACCTATGTCTGTATGCTAGGAAATTAAATCTGAAATTTTTACATAATGTAAAATCTACTTCTAACACTAGGGTTACCACCTTTTCAGATGGCCAAAGTGGGACATTTTTGGTACAAACATCAGATTTTACAGGCAGACACATACCCACAGTCAGTACAAAGGTTAGAACTTAACTTTTTTGCCTAAATAAAAGCATATTCTTGTAGCATTTTAGTTGCTTATTCTGCTTCTTATAACATTTATGTATTTTAGATACAGATTAACTGTTTTAGGCAACTATTACATAAAATATAGGAAATAATTTTGTCCTAAAATCTCAGGACATTTGCCATTTTTACAAGTTTTCGTCAGGACACAACTGCCCAAAGAGGGACTGTCCCTCGCAAAGTGGGACAGGTGGTAACCCTATCTAACACTGATGTTTCTGATGACTCTGATGATTCAGACATTTCTACCTCTCATGTCCCAACACTTAGACCGAAAAGTCTTTACAATCCCAGACTACACAACTCAATACAAATGTTTCAGAAAGTTATGTTATTCCAATTCATGTAACAATTGGCATAATATTTCTATACCTAAAAAAAAAAATATCTGATTTAACTCATGACAAAAGCTTACGTATAATGTGTGCTGATAAGGAGACAGGTATAGTGTTAATGGAACAAAATGTGTAAATAGATAAGATATAAAACACACTGGAAGATAATGTGTTTTACCAACTAGTTGATGTTAATACAGTCAATAAGCATTTAATGCTATTGATAAATCTCTCAAACAGAGGCTGATAATGCTATTTCTATGGATGAATATTTATGTATGTGTATTACTTCACCAAGCTTAGGTAGACTTTTTGGAATTCCCAAAATTCATAAAGATCAAAGTAACCCTCAATTCAGACGACACATCATCCCTAATAAGAAGACGAAAATAGAAAAAATACCAGAATATCTAGATGCAATGTTCAGCCCTCTTGTACAGCCCACAGCTTTTTATCTAAGAGATTCTTGGGCCTTCTTGGATGAGTTATATGAGAAGAAAGAAATGTTATCTAATTGTATTTTTGTCACTATGGATGTGGAAGCATTCTATACAAACATTCCCCATAAAGAAAGTTTAATGTATTTGAAGTTATTTCTTAACAATTACACCAGCTTTTCTACTGTTAAAGTTAATACTTTGTGTACACTTATGGAGAGTGTACTTAACAACTTTTTCTTTTTTAATGAAAAAACCTATAAACAAATAAGGGGCAATGGGATCTAAGGTAGCTCCTGCATTTGCTAACCTTGTCCTCAGTACTTGGAAAATGGAACACTTATCAACTTTGAACAGTTTCAAACATGTTATTGTGTATAAATGATAAATAGATGATACATAGATGATATTTCTTTTGCATGGGAGGGTGATGAACACAGCCTTGATACATTTATATTTGACATGAGATAAAGATTGGATTTTCTTAAACTAGTAATATCTAGTCGAGGTCACTCTATCACTTTCCTAGACATCAAAATAGAGCAACTTTTTATGGGTAAATTAAAATCAACAGTTTAAAGAAAAGAAACATATTAAAATAACTATCTGGATTTCACAAGTCAACATCCATTTTTTATGAAGAAAAACATAATAAAGGGACAATGTATCCACATTTCAAGGATCACCAGTCATGATAATTATTTTGAAACTCAAGCTACACTATTGAAACATATGTTTTACATAATACACTATCCACACACTCTTGTTAATAGCTTATTTAATGAGGTAGCTATTAACAGATACACCAAACATTTACCTATTTTAAGATTTGGTTTTAAACCTTCGCTTAAGACCCCTTCTGACACTGACAGAACTTTAGGTCTTCCATCACCAATATCTAGGGATATGACACAAATTAGACATATTTTACAGTATAACTTGGATATATTGACAGAAACACAGCAGATTGGATCTTCTCTTGGTTCCTCACCCTCTTTTACTTTTAAAAGATCCAGGAACATAAGGGCTTGCTTTGAAAACAGGGAAAAACTATTTTCTTTTAGAAAAACCTAACTCTGATTCTACACCTCCAGGAATGTTTTGTTGTCATAAATGGGCTGTGTGCCCCTACATCAATTTATGCTCTTTTTATAAGTTCCCACACTGCAACTATACTGTCACTTTTTCTAGACAGTTTAATTGTAACTCATCTTCTGTTGTATATGCTGGTATTTGTTCTTCATGCTGCAGCTTTTCTGTAGGGAAAACCTCTAGAAGACTGTCAAACAGAATTAAAGAGAATTTGGGGGCTATTAGGTCTAGGAACGTGAACAATGCTACTGTAAAAAATAGTATGACGTGCTAATTTTGTTAAGTTTCAGTTTTTTGTGTTGGAACAGGTTGATGTTTTCTTTGTTAATACAGATACCTACTTGAAACTAAGGGAACTTAAGTGGCAGCTACAGTTGAACTCTGAAGCTTCCCCTGGTTTAAATGAAAATATAAACATAAAATGTGTTCTGAGATGGTTAATGTATATAAGTATTAATAAGAGTCTAATGTTCTCTCACATGATATGTATTTAAGTTTTTATCATATTGTCATTCAAATGTATTGCATTCTAAGGAAGTTGTACCACCTATAAAGAATGAAAGCTTAATTATCTGTTGTTAGTCTGTGTATTTTTATTTATTTAAATATTAAAAAGTTTATCTGTTGTTGCAGCCACTTTTCATTTTATTTATTTTGTTTATATTTAAAAGTTCACAAAGTACGTATATATAAATATATATGTGTATGTACATGTATACATATATCTACATATGTGTGTGTGTGTGTGTGTGTGTGTGTGTATATATATATATATATATATATATATATATATATATATATATATACATACACACACACATATATATATCTATATATATATATATATATATATATTTCCATCTCCTTGTTATATGTAAACATGGCTGTTGTATATACCTTCCCAGATGTATCACACTGTATTTATCTGATATGTGTATATTTAGATATAACAACATATGTGATTCAACACTAATATCACTAACAAGTACTACACAATTGTGGAAGTCATAGCAGTTGTTCAATACTATTCAGTATGTGTACTGACAGATATACTGGAAAAAAAAACAACTGTCTTTACAGCTGTGATGGCTTAGTGGTTAACTGCTGTGACTATAGTGCACAGGGTCCTGGGTTCAAGGACTGTGTATTTTGTTGCTGGGCAGAACAAGGACTGTTGGATACAGAGTTGCTAAGGCAGTTTTGAGCAGCTTTAAGCTGGTTTGTGTGACAGTAAGCGGTGCTAATGTACAGTTAAATGTATAGGCACTTTCACTGTGTAGGCTTTGCTTACCAGTGTGCAAATCTCTTTAGCTTTTACATTTATGTAATGCTTACACCTGCTAAGCATAGCTCAGCCCTGGGAACCACTGATCACATTCTAGTCTGATAAAATAGCAGGGTAATGACATCTTTAATAAGTGCATTTAATTTCATGCACATAACATGCATCTATGTGCTGTTATTCAATAGCAAGGGGTGTGAGTCTACTGTATGGAACACCTGGGTATATATGGTTTGTACAACACTCTTGTCCATTTGAATGTGTTTCATACAGGGGTAGTATCCCAGGTTATATGCAGTCACACTTGCATATAGTGTATCATTACGTTTCTACTGTTGACAGTGCATTCCCAAGTAAGAGTAGATTGCAGATTGTAGTACTGGAACCAAACACCTCTGCATGCAAAGATGGACTCTGAGTCCTCACTATCATGTTTTTGGTATGTGAGCTGTGTTTCATTAAATATTTGCTACTGGATATTGATCTGACATGTGGATATTAACTGTAGGCTACTGTATGTATAGGACATGTCAATGAGGGCTGCTGTCATGTAGTAATGGCATACCTATCAGTGTCAGACATCTATCTGTCAACATAGTCATCCTACTGCATAACCAGTTGGTTAGCTGATGTCTGTCTGTCCTCTGTACAGATGTGCAGATGTTGGGACTCCATCTTGGTTGCTTACAGGCAATATATGCTTTGGCGATACTGACATGTCTGTCCAGCTGTGTTATGAATGCCACAGCTAGGAATCCACACCCTCTATGCACCATATGCCATGGATACCTCAACTACACTACCACAGTCAACAGAACATGCTTGGATACAGGTCTCCAAGACAGACACTGACCATGTTTTGTAATACATGTTGCATACATGTCAACTGGAGCACCTCACTGGCCCTCTGTAAGAGGCAACCGGATGATTGGATGTTGCATGTAACTCTCGCCTTGAGGATCACACCTGTGGTATCTGTTGATAAATGGCCTGCTGGCACATGGCAGGTGGCATGATACCACTGTACACACATCCCCTACACTTCCCATCTCTCCATAGACAATAGCCTGGTACACACCTATGAACACCTCCATCAATGGACCCCAGTACTGACAAATGTGTACGTGTGCATTACTGAGAATAACAGTGTCTCTGTGTTTGTAGACCTGTAGTTGAAAATACCCTGAGGCCCTTCACATCCACCGCACTCCCCATTGCCATAGTTAGATGTGGCTCCTGCTGTACCGGACATTACATGTACCTTGTTACACTCTTCACCCTATGGGCTACCTGGGGGTTGCAGTACCAGCACAACACTGTTGTACAAATGGGTTGATAGCCATGGGATACCCTCTGAGTTTTTGCAAGTGGGTGTATGTGTGCAAGTGTGTATATTTGTAGGATACAGCATACTGAGGCCACATTCTCATAATACAATACACTTTGCCACACAGTATTAGGGATAGTGATGTTGCTGACCATAGGAGAGCCATGACCATAGGAGAGCCATGACAATGCATCACCCTACTATCCCTGTGGCATGTGCATTAGATGCATATCCCTGTAGTCGCACTCCTGGGATAGACAAGGGGTTGTATTGCAGTCCTGGTCAATGTGTGATGGTGGGTATGTCAGAATATTATCATGGGTTTCAGTGCGTACAATATCCACTGTGGGGTGTGGGTGCTGGGTATACTGTCTTTATACCATGGTACCCCCAAGTACATGTCCCATGTTCCACTGTATGGGAACCACTGTCACCATCAACCATACAGGTAACTGATAACACTATCCAGCCCAGTTATGCATGTGCTGTGTGCAACTTATCTGTAACAGAATGGACACATTGACAAGGTAGTTAGCACTGATAAGCTCAGGTCACTCATATGTGTGTATAGCTGTCATGTGTTTGTCAATGTGTATATGATAGTATGTCACACTATGTATTGTCCATAAACAACCAGCACATTCCCCATTACCATATTGTACAGGGCCTGGGGATGTTCTTCACGTAACATGTAACCTGGAACATACCTCATCCTAAAAGCTGTGTGCTGTGTGCAGTTAAGACCACACACATCAGTAGCACAACATACCTAGGTAGGGGTTCTAGTCCCAGTGTTGCCAAGTAAGAGTGTGTGTGTATGTGAAGGACTCTTCTTCCATTTGCAGAATATACATGTCCCAGGAGGTCAGCTGTCTGAGAACTGCCTGGCAAATGCTAACATTTCACAGGTATCATCCTGTGGGAATACATGCTATCACAAATAGTGGTAGATGTGCAAATGCCCTTTTCCCCACTTTATAGGTGTACAACAATACTGGGGTTGGTATATATAGCTGGTTGTGGCTCTTGTGTACACAGCCACCATCACTGCAGTTGCTGTTGAGTGTATCCACCACTTAGCTGGCTGCAGTACTGTACAGTTCATGCTAACAGGTTAAGTAGTTGTCAGTCACACTATCTGCATTTCTACAGCACCTCACACCCTCCAACCGGTAGGGCTGTGCCACCCACACCAGCACACCTATGTTTACTGAGTTGAGGATTGCACTACATTGGGGAAGGGGACATATACCCTGCCAGTACCATCGTCAATGACATTAAACTAGCAGACTGCTTATTTCCCAATGTGTTGTTGTGCCTATTCTGTCTTGGTTGAATTACAGAGGCTAAAGTAGGCTCCTTGCACAAGTACATACATCCATGTGTGCAGTATTATCTGTGCATTGCATCAACACCAAATCCTCTGTGTGTGTTATACACAAACATGTGGTGTGTACCACCCAGTACACTTACCATTGTCCACTGTAGAAAGGCTGCTGACAGCCACTATGCACTCACCTGTATACACCCCCATACCTATCAGCCATGTGGCACATGCAGTAACTGTTATACAGATCTTTGACATGTGTTCACCTGTACCCAGGATATGGCACAGCCAAGTTGTCAACACAGTGCCATACCCCTTGTAGGAAACAACAACAGCCCAACATCCTGCTAGCACATGGACATCAACAACACAAACAGAATACATTATGGAAATCACAATCACTCAGTGTTAATAACAGCTATAATGCATCATGTCTGGACAGCTACACTTCCTGACATGTAAACATTAAACTTTACTGCTGACAACATGTTACACAGCATTACATTGGTGCATCATAGTACAATTACCCTGTATATCAGAACCATATTAGCCTGTCCCTACATCGATGTTATGGATGACAGGGATGTGGCACAGGTATCATCATATGCACAGGGTGTGTTTGTTTGCCGGAGACCTAGACTGAGCCATACGTTTGACATTATGTGTGTGTGTGGGGGGGGGTTAGTTATTAATTGAGCTGTTGTGATGTGGTGGTGTGTAGGTATGGGGTTGCCCTAGCTGTGTTGATGATGATGTGTGTGTGTGTGTGTGTGTGTGTGTGTGTGTGTGTGTGTGTGTGTGTGTGTGTGTGTATGCATGCATGCAGTTCTGCCATGTGGCTGCCCTATACAGGGGTTTGGTGGACAGCTGCAGACCATACCTGGTGGGGTGTGCAGTTCACTGTCTCTGGCCACGGACATTAGAACTGTGCCTGCCAGGGGTTCCACAGGCACCACCAGGTACAAGCCACGATATGGTACTCTATTGTGGTGTGAACACTGCCCCCCCTGCAGTGCTGAGACTGGTACTGCCACTATGGGAGCGGCTCTGACTCTGGCATGTCCACGTCAACCTCCAGCTGTTGATGTTGCTGGCCTACATGCACATGGCCATCGCACTACTCCCACCATATTCTTGAGCACAGATACTCCACAGTCAGGGATTCTTACCACCTCACCCAATCTTCTATACATGACCTCTGCAAATAATGGTGGATACCTTCAAGATCACGGATGTTGTCAATAACAGCTGAATGACTAGCCCTCTGCAGCCTCAGACCCTGTCTGGTATACCATTCCATACATGCCTGCGCATCCATAATGGCCTGAAACATAAGTCTGGTTGCACCAGATGTGGCACCTCTGCCAAGGGCATGATGACCAGCAGCCCTCCCCTGTACATCTATGATAGGAAATTAGTGGAGGCTGACATAGAAAAAATCATAAATATGAGACATGATAGGTACAATAAGAAAAAGATCATTAATAGTTATACAGCAAATAGAGAATGTGATGTGGAGAATAATTTATTTGTAGTGTCCACATATAATGTATGTAGTGATATGATAAAATATAAGATATCACATTTTTGGGAGTTTTTAGATAATTTTGATGAATTAAGAAATTTAAAAATGAAAAAATTTATTTTTTCTTATAAAAGAGGTAAAAGTATTAAGGATATGGTTGTACGAACAAAATTTTTTAAACCAGGAAATAAAATATTACTGCAACCTTCTAGTTTAGGTACGTTCCCATGTGGTAAATGCCAGGCTTGTCCATTTGTACATAGAATTTTTTTAAATATTAATAATATACATTTTTGTTCAAGTGGCTCATATAATTGTAGGACTAATAGGGTGGTTTATGCAATTACATGTAGATGTAATAAGTTCTACATTGGGCAAACTAAAAGAATGTTTAAAGTTAGGCTTTTAGAACATCTCAGGGACATACGAAATAAAAAAATGGAGAGCCCTTTGGCTCAACATTTTTGTGAATTTCATAAAGGAAGCAGTGATAGTTTAAAAGCTACTATTTTACAGCAGGTAGCAAAGTTGGAATCTGATGATGTAGTGGTGGGCAAATTACTTTTAAAGTATGAAACTGTTTTTATTTTAAAATTTGGCACTTTATTACCTAGAGGTTTAAATACAGAATGCTGTTGGAAAAATGTGATTTAACCAATAGATATTGAGTAATTTTATTATTTAATTGAATAATAGTTTTATTGATTGATTTGTGTGATTATATAAACTGTGTTCTGTTACTGATACTTTACTCCTTGAAGGCTTACAGTGGCCAAGGCGCTAGAGTGTTAAGACAATAAATCTGTGTTTTTCTGGATCCTGGTTTGCTGTTTCTGTGTCGTGCTGTTACTCCCCTGTACATCTGCCTATGTGGTACCCTGCCGGACATCCAGCTATGGTCACTGTGTCCAGACACATGTGCCATAGATACCACACTGTCCTGTCCCACGCTGCCAACCACCAACTTAACTGTACACACACACACACACACACACACACACACACACACACACACACACACACACACACACACACACACACACAAACACACACTTACAGGTGAGGTTGCACAAAGATATTACACTCAAACCTCTCATTACCAATCTGTCAACATGCATGACATATGGCACTCAGCAGCATACAGTGCAGCTATAGTCAATCCCTGTTACCAACATTATAAATCTCTGTGATGCATGGGTTGTGTTAGTAGGGCATGCCCCTTCCCCTGGAAAACACTGCACCCATGTACACAGTATTGCTGTGCACCTGTTCAGCACCCTAGCATGTACTGTGCACCATACCTCACAGGTATACACACCATTGGTAAATGTGAATATATGTGTCAGTTATGTTTGCTCTGCTGCTCACACCCTCTATATGTTTGTCCAACTCATACCTGGGATGATATGTGGACAGATATCATTTGTGAATGCCTGATGTCTGATTTACAGATCTCATCATCAGCGGTACATGCATGGCCAATAAAATACAATTACACTGACAACCTTCCAACCTTACTGTGGCTATGGTACCCTCTTCCCTGATATGCCAAGGGGCCACATTACTGCATATGTTAACATTACACAAACCTGATATGTGACATATGACATGTGCAATCAAATGCAGTATCAAACAAAAGTGTTAGTTGTACAGGTGCTGATTGGGATGCATAGAATTTGTGGTTGTATATGTGTGCACATTCTTCTCATGATGGTTTGTTGCATCAACTGTTAAGTGTACTACAGCAGTCACTATTCTTGGAAGGGGTATACTAGCATGGGCCATCTACTTTTGCCAGTATTTGGTCACTCTGCCCTACAAATGTCCCCCAACTCTGCATGATTGCAATGTCAACTCGTGCACAGCACTTGGAGGTCACACAGTGCTGTCACTATTGCTGTGAAGTCAGGGTTATGTCTGCCAAAATTCATGACCTTGCCTGTGTGCAGTTACAGCTATTTGTTGTGAGCTTTGGTACACTGTTTTATCATGATGACATCCCCTCCCCATCCTTAGCCTTTTTGCAGATGCTTAACAACTATGGTCTACACATGTGTGTCATTTTGCAGTGTCCCAAACTCTGAACACCATGTGTACTGGGATAGTCCCTGCTAATGAATGGCAAATATACAGGTGTACACTGCCACCAGCAAGGTACAGATGGGAATGGTGGGCCTGAGGTGGGGTGAGGTGTTGGTTGTGCAGCACATATATCTTAATTGAATCTGTCTGTAGGTTTCCAACTTGGTCTTGGTATACTAGAACATATTGCAACACATGCCTTTGGCAGACTTTTGATGTTATGCGTATGCTACCTGTAAGATAGCCCTGACTGATATTTCCTGTGGAACAACTGTCCCATCTGATTACCCTAATACATGGGCCACACTTATGCAGAGTCCAGGTGATTGCCGACACAGGTACTGCACAGCCAGTACTTGCTAGACATTCCTGCAACAAGCACAGTGTTGCAGCATGTTACTAGGCAGCCTGCATGACCAGTTTGCAACATGTGTTATCATCTGTCTTGGATGGCCATCTGTTTATTTTCTACATTAATCCTGTCCCATATATCCTCGCCACATACATGACTGTCTGCACTGTTTGCCATGGTATATGTAATGGTGAGGTAAGGCTACATGTCCAACCCCTGCATGCTACCTGTTGGGTATGGGATCCATTCCATGGCTTGTAAGATGTGTGCAAGCCACGGCTGCCTCTGTTGCAGGTAAGAGGGCACATTTGATGGCCAAATGTCTTGGACAGCAGACCATTTCTTGGTGTGACATTGAGGACCTGTACTTGCTGGTAGGTCCATACTCATGAAGAGTGCATGCTGTCAGTACCTCAAAAGCTGCTTCCACAATATGTTATTTGGAGTGTATGCACACATATGCTTCCAGTGTTTGTTAAGGTATGTATTCCCCATATTTTCTGTCCTAACATAGAATTCGATATTACACATTCATTGCTCATGTTAGGACCACATTACAGATTCTAAGGGTTGTGAAATGCAGAATTGTGATATGCCATTGTGTAGATCTGTAAAAGTTGCCATTGTAATAGTGGTATATACACTGTTGTAGCACTGTATAAGGGTGATGTTTCAGACATGTCCCTATTGTAGGCCATTTGTCCCACCATTATGTTCATCTCTGTGCACACATCTTGCAATGACAGGTTGTTAGGTATATTGCAAGACTCTTACATACCCTTCAGATATGCCACCATGGTGACAACTGTGATGCAGTGCAGTTAACAGCAACAATAAGTGAACATATACAGCATGCATTATTGGTAGGTGTATTAAATGTGTGCATGGAATATGCCATGGCCATAACATGGCTGGTGTATTGGCAAGCCTGAACAAACACCATACTCACCAGCTACAGGCTGCTGCCCTGGAGGTATACCAGAGGGACCTACATAGTTGTGTGAGAGATGTGATGTCAGTAGCCACACCTGTGGCATTGGTACATGGTGGGAGCAACATTACAGTACATCAACAGTACAAACCTACAATACTGCAGATTATTCACATCTGTTTATTACTACAATGCAGCAACAGACTATGTATATTTCATCTCACATATGCATGATTAAACTCTACATATGCAGATGGATATGCAACAGTGGTCTACTGATGTGCCCTGTGGCCTTATCTGCATGCTCTTCATCCATTGTGTGGGCAGCACCCACCTCCATAATGCTCTCCACCAGATCTTGTGTTTGCGGGAGATCAGGTGCCCCGAGGCTGGCAAGGAGCTCCTCAGCATGTTCAGGGGGGCAGGGGGGCATTAACCCCCCCTATGGCAAGCTGGTCCATCCCAACCACAGCAGCATGCCAACAGGTATGGCGGAGTAGGTCAGTGCACTGATGTTGGACCTGCTCATAACTGTGGTTATACAGGCTGACATTGTTTACCTGTGGACAAGATCATTCCACAGGGCAGTCCTCTCCTGCAGGTCAGGGGCTATATGTCCAAACAGGGTGTGGTAGTGCTGTACCAGGTGTTGAATGATGGCATCATTCTCCTGGGAGGTATACATTGGAAATCTCTCCAGAGACATGGTGCCTGAAAGACATAAAGAGAAAAAAAGGTCTGATGACCTCATACTGCAAAGATATTATAGTTGTTAATATACATCTCTAGGTTCATAGGTTCATAGGTTCATAGGTTGGTACTGCGCTATCTGCCCGAAGGCTTATATTAGCCCAGCCATGTTGTGCGGTATTCACCGCCCCTTTAGTAGTTCCCTAGACCCTTGTACTAGCAGCTAGTACCCTTGGCCCCTATCTAGTAGTGCTGTTGGCGTGATCCCCGGTGTGAAATTTTTGTTACCCATCCACTCATCAAGGTTCCTCTTGAATAGTGATAGTGAGGGGCTCTGTCTTATGTAGATCGGGACCCTGTTCCATAGTAAGGGAAGTCTCTGTGAAGGGAATCTATCCCTCCAGCATGTTCTATTCATTGTTGTGTTGAGGTTTATATCCCCAGAGCATGTAGCTCGAGTAGATTTGGTTTTGCTAAGATGAAGCATGCTCAACAATTCTGGGTTGGACATGGCTCCGTACGTTAGACAGAGATCGCCTCTGAGAAAGCGGTATGCAACAGAGAACAGTCTTAGCTTTTTCAATCATGCTGCATAGGGCAACTGTTTGAGGCCAGTAATCCTCTTGGTTGGGTACCTCTGTGGTCTCTCCAGCTGCTGGAGATGTCTAGCCAGGTACATTCCAATTGGTGCATTGTACTCAATAATGGGTCTGATGAGGGAAGAGTAGAGGGGCACCATTACATCCTTAGATCTTGATGCGAACCCTTTCGTGATCAGATGGGGCACATAGAAGGATTTTCTAACCACTTTGGCAACATGGTTATTGAAGGAAAGCTGACTATCTACTTGGGTCTCTAGATCCCTTATTTCTTCTTCAGATTTCAGGGGATTACCTCCTATGTTGTAGTTTGCGGGTACCCTGTTTTTTCCAAAGGGGATTACTACGCATTTTTTTGCATTTAGCTTGAGACCATGGCTTTGACACCATGCATCAGTCTCATTTAGGCCCTTCTGGAGGATCTCCATGTCGGCCGGAGACTCTATTATAGCACCCAGTTTGCAGTCGTCCACAAACTTAGTCAGCCACAGCCCTTCCGTGCTTGCCTGTACTTCTGAGAAGTATATGCCAAACATGAGGGGCCCCAGGACAGAGCCCTGAGGCACACCACTCATTACTGGTCTGGATTCTGACATAGATCCCACTACTCTTACTTTATGGGATCTGTCTGAGAGCCAGTTTGCGATCCATCTTGTGATGTAAGGGTTTATGCCCAGGCTACTGAGCTTATCAATAATACCTGAATGGGGAATGGTGTCAAATGCTTTAGCAAGGTCAAGGTAAGCCGTGTGTACCTCCTTTCCCTTATCTATAGCCTGAGTAACTGTCTCAAAGAAATCCACCAGGTTCAGGAGGCATGATCTGCCCTTGATGAAGCCGAACTGTGTAGGGTCCAGCGACTGGAGGTTCCAAATCTCTCCATTTATGAGTTCCATAATGATTCGCTCCATAGCCTCACAGATCCGACTGGTCAGGCTTATTGGTCGGTAGTTCCCAGGATCAGTTTTGGCCCCACCCTTGTGTAGCGAGACCACCGTTGCCATGCGCCATTCTATGGGCACATATCTTGTGGAGAGGCTGAGACTGAACAGGGTATTAAGATGCGGGGTTAATTCCTTTTGGATCTCACGTATGACACAGCCTGGGACACCATCTGGTCCCATGGAGGCAGTTTTTTTCACTTTAGATAGAGCTTTGTTAACCAATGTATCAGTAATAATTGGACTTACACAATCCCCTGGAATGGTAATAGGCCCTGTAGGTGGTGAGGGGGGGAGAAGTTTGCACTGAACCTGTCAGCCAAGATGTTGGCAATGTCAGAAGGGTCAGTGTATTTTGTTCCATTTTGTACTAGCTCAGAACAGACCTGAGCATTGCCATTTAGGTTTTTGACTTAGCCATAGAAGGCCTTATGGTTATCCTTGGCATCCTTGGCAACTTTCTTTTCAAAATTAGCTTTAGTTGACTTGATGAGGGCCCTCAATTTCTTACTAATGCTGATCAGGGATGATTTTTCTACTTGAGATTTGGCCTTTTTTGTACAAGTCTCCTCCTTTTATTGTAAAGTTTGCTTATGGCCGGGGTCCACCAGACTGGTTTCTTCTTGCTTGAGGAAGGAGTCTTGGTTTTATTTGGGATAGCACGATCCATGCAATCCTGAAGATGCATATAGAGTGCTTTGGTGTAAGATTCTGCATCCTGGAAATCATTATCCTTCTGCAAGGGAATAGTGAAGCTTTCCATTTTGGATGCAAGTAGTTTGAAGTTTGCTTTGGGAAGGTTTTTGACTATGGTTTCTTTGACTGGGGGAGGTGGAGGGGTGAGGATGTCCAGGGTTATCAGTTTGTGGTCGGATCTGACCAAGGAGGGAGTGATAATGGGTGTGGTACAATGGGCGCCCATATTTGTGATGATTAAATCCAATATGTTGTCCCCTCTAGTGGGGGAACATACTAGTTGTTCAAGGGCATTTGAATTTATAAATTCTATGAATCGCTGGGCATAGGAGTTGGAACATTGGTAGTTCGCCCAGTCTATACCAGGGTAGTTGAAATCACCCAAGATTATGGTGTTGGGTAGGACCATTATATTTTACAATGTCTCAAGGAATGCAGAGTGAGCATCTTGAGACATGGTTTATAGATTCATAGAGTCATAGATTAGTACCAAGCTAACTGCCCTTGCGAGCCATTTTAAGCCTAGCCAATTATCCCTTTTGAGACTCAAACCCTGCACCTTGTGTTTGTAAGGCAAACACCTTAACCATTAGGCCACCCTCCCAACCCTGTCGCCGATCTATAACCAGCTACGACTTGAAATGTGGTTTTGCCTGCTGATAGTTGTGCATGGATGATCTTTGGGGCATCATGCTGCACTATTAACCTGGATATATGGGTATCCTTGATGAATATGGATACACCTCTGCCCTTTGAACTGCGATCTGGTAACTGAGGCTGGAAGGTATGATATGAATTGTAACCTGGCAGTGCTGGGGTGCTCTATTGAGCCTTGAACCAGGTTTCCGTCACTGCACAAACATCGATTTTCTCCATGCTGAGGAGAGCCTCGAGTGTGTGCATTTTGAGGTTGAGACTTCTGGCGTTGAGTAGCATTACCCTTAGTTTCTCTGCCCCCCCCCCACACACACACACACTATATCTGCAACAACAATCTGATCACACATCTCAATGGGTATGTTTACATCACACATCATCATCAAAGATCATTGGGATGGAGGCAGTCATGAACTACAAGGCTCTGAATATGTCCCTTGGAATGCACTGAGTCACCAGACAGAGGGTTCGGAAGAAACCTACCAGGCTTTGGACTTTTTCCTGAGGAAGGGAGACCCACATTATGCTAGTATTTAGCCTGCAACCCAGGATGACTATGTGCTGAGTGGGAGTAAGATGAAATTTCTTGAAACTGATGGGGAATCCTAGGTTGGTTAAGATTTATACTTTGAAATGTAGATGCTCAAAGAGGGTGTCTATGAACAGGGCCTGAATCAACAGATCATCCAGGTAAGGGAATATTTGAATTCCCTGAATGTGACAGAAGGCTGGTGCTAGGCACTTTGTGAAAACTCTTGGGGCAGTTGAAAGGCCAAAGGATAAAGCAGTAAACTGAAAATGAGAGCAGCCAGAGAAGAACCAGAGGAATCCTCTGCAAAATGGACAGGTGGGGATATGAAGATAGGCATCCTTGAGACCTAGGGACACTAGAAATGCCTGAGGCAGAATAAAAGTCAGAAGGGTGTGTAGAGAAAGCATTTTGAAGGTTGTTACTTTCAGGAGGGTGTTTAGCAGGGAATGGTGCAGAATGGACCTCCACTGCCCTTCCTTCCTTCCTTGGAACAAGAAAAAGGGGGGAAGAGAATAGTTACAAGACTTTGCCCCTAAGGGAGGCCTCGCTGAAGGGGGGGTCTGTCTGTGGTTTGTCAGAATATCTTCGACTAGGCACTTTTCTATATTTGTAAGGGTGCCTAGTTTACATCTTAACAAAGGAAGTGGATTTGGAGTGGTATTTCATATGGTATCTAGGAACGGTAGAGAGGAGAATCTGTCTGCATTCTTTCATGATCTTGCCTTATTCTTGCAGAGATTTTAAAAAGATTGTCAGCTTGCAGTCCAAATAAAAGGTCATTGTTCAAGATTTTGGAATTGAAGTCTTTAGGAATGGGCTGACCCCGGAGCCATGCATAAGGCCTAATCACTGAGTCAATGGCAGCAGCCCTGGACATAGTGTTCACTATATCATTATTGCATCTGATACTGTGTCCACTTATTTATGTAGCTTGGGACAGAAAGGTCTGCATTTGCAGTCTAGAATGCTGTCTGAGGTTCTCACATGACCTTATGCAGAGACTGTACCACAGAACGTATGTATTTGGTCATTTGTGTTTGGTAATTAATAGCTCTGAATGCCAAAGTAGCCAAGGTGTAAACTTTCTTATCCCACCTATCCATGGCCCTGTTGTCCTTTCCGAAGGAAAGGCATTAGCAGTGGGAATATATTTGGATGACTAATCTGAAGAGAGGCAGACTGCTGCAGGGTCAGTCATGGGGTTTTTATACAGGTATTTAAGTTTGCTAAGAATGTTATAATACCTGTCTGGTCTTGGTGGCTGAGTCAGGTGTTAAAGCATTAGAACAGAAAGCATAAAGATAAGCTTCGAGAACTGGGGGAACTGGTAAAGGAGTCAGAGTAGCAATCTCCAGAAGGCTATAGTAACTCTGTTGTACCTCTGAGATTTGCTTTGATTGCACTGAAAGTGACTCATCATGTTCTGAATGGTCTGTCCAAAAGAAGCCTCTTCAGGAGGACAGTCAAATGAAAAGGAGTCCCCTTCATCCAAGGAGACTTACTCCAGAGAATTGAGTTGTGAAGAGTAATACAAAGAATGATCAAAGTCTGGTTCAGGATCCTCTTTACAGAAGGAATGAATCCAAGGCTTACCTTTCTGGCGTAGCTTGAAATAGCTAGGTCACAAAAGGAGGAAGCTTCAGGGCCATGATTGCTTCAAATAAGCCCAGACAGAACTCTATCCACTCTTTTTTCCTGGAAGGGGTAAGGGATGTCAGACGCTTGTTTTTTTAGTTTCTTCTTCTTTGGGGTGACATCCGCTTGCATGATCCTTGGAGGATTGGAACATTGTCTCATTTCAATAAGCATATCAAGAACCTCCTCCTAAACAAGGATCTGAGAGATTCTGTGTGGACCCTCAGACCTGTTAAGACGTGGAATGTCCAAGCTATCTGCAGTCTGCAAGGCCACAGGGACCATACCTGCCTCAAACATGGTCCCTGTAGTGGCCACCTTAGAGGTAATGAAATGTACCATGGATTTGACCACCAGAACGAGTACGTCTGACTCACTGGACTGGGAACCATTTCAGAGTCTATTTTTTCTTAGAAAGAAGGCAACATCAGGGTCCTGAGAGTCCACTGTCTTACATTGAGCTAGTTGTTTCAATCACTAGATTTCAAGAAAGATATTAAGCAAGGAAAGTCTCAATCTGAGGATCTTTGGTACAAACAGCTGAAAAATGGAATAGGATCTGCAGCCTTGATTTGGGCCTAGGCAAAAAGACATTTAGTGTGCAAGTCCTTATACAGAATATGCCTATTGCACTTACCTCTCCTAGTGGACATCTAACAATTTTAAACCACAGCTCTAAGTAGTAAGAAAAGGAAGGTTACCAATGGTTCACTTACCTCACAATGATTAGCAAAGCTAACAGTACCAGTGTCAGGTACACAACCTGACTTCAGGCTGGAGGCCTGGAGGTCAGACATACGCTCTCGGGAAGGTAAAACTTTTGTAACTTGTCCAGAAGTCAGAGACAAAAAAATCTGTGATGAATATTGCAACGGCGATTTCAGTTAGGACATGAATCCATATGACCAAGACTGCCACACCCAATTGCTGCAAGATGGTAAGACATTGTAGTAAGGCAATGAACAAGTGATTACAGGAATCTAAAGTACTGTAGAGTACTATTTATGTACAAGAAGGTATTACTGTGTCTTACTGGAAAAGCTCCAACTAAACTATACTATTTAACTTGGAATGCTTACTTCAGTTAGAACTGAAAATGTAAACAGTTTGAGATTGTGTTTGGATCAAGTATCAAACACAGAGGTGGGGAGGTCTTGACAAACACAGTAGAAAAGTAGTCTTAAGAAGTTATAAAAGCAAGTAGTAGCATTAGTTCTACAACGACCCCACTTGGAATGGTACTCAGTACAATGTGGAAAACAGTAAGCAAGCAGTTATTGACTAGGGTCGAGAGTTAAGAGAACTGCAGACAAGCAGTTCTTCTATAAAATAACAACATTTAACTATATGTTATTTAACTATGTCAAACAGTGACAGTAGTCCAAAACTGAGCTTACTAATCAGTACATAGATCATATCATTAATCATATTGCTTTAACTACAGGGAAATATATTAGAATATTACAACTATGCCAGAGTCAGACTTGGCGCCTCCATGATTTTAAATGCAAACAAAATAAGAAAAATATAGATGCAGATAGCAGAGTGATAGATGAGGAAAACAACATCCTGAATTCACTATGTAATTATAAGAGAACAAGCACAGCTTAATTTTTAATGTTAAAGGAAAAGCCTTGCGTGTCTCAAAGCCAGAATATACAGGGCATTTTTCTTAATAAATTAACTCTGCCAGTATCAGTCTTTCAAATGTTTACCAGTCTGACATGGATAAAGAAAATCTGCTTTATGTAAAAACTGCACGTTGAGAATTGAATAGACAAGGAAAATAAGTCTCTCAGTAGAGATTTTTTTTCAGCATTTACATTCAGACCCTTCTCAGTAGTTACACAGTATCCTAGCAACAGACATTCCATACAGCCAGAGAGTCCTGCAGCTTAGCTGATGGCCTGTTGTTACTTGATACTGTCAAATACTCCAGGCCTCAGCTGGGTCCCTCATAATTTCTATTTAATGTTTGTTCCTGTGGGCTACGACCCTGTTTGATCTTTCCTTATCGGATACAGTGCAAGGCTTTTGACAAGAGTTTCATTTGCTCAGATTTCTTTAATATTGCTGTATGACACAATAAACCACAGTCACTTTATTTCCTTCCTAATACTAAACTGTGTTATATGTTTCCTCCCAAACCTTTTGCATTTATTTATAGAGATCATGTCATCATTTCTATTGTTAGCTTTCACTGTTCACCACACATTTGAACAGAACTAATAAACAGATAGGAGAACAGTAAGCAAATTAACAAATGCCTCTGTTCTGCAATTGAAGTCCAAATGATGAAGGTATCCCAGTACAAAGAAAAGATTCCAACACAGAGGAATGTAATGAAAGATGCATTTTTTAATTAAAAGGCACTTGGTCTTGGGAGGAAGGCTATGTGTCAAATCTGGGTGCATTTGGATAAGAGCAAAGATATCCATTACATTGTTATCAGAGGTCTGCATAGTTAAAGTAGGTCTTGGGAGGAAGGCTATGTGTGAAATCTGGGTGCATTTGGATAAGAGCAAAGATATCCATTACATTGTTAACAGAGGTCTGCATAGTTAAAGTAATGGTTGTCCTATTAGTAATCTCTTAACTTCTGTGAAGAAAACAAAGAATTGATTAGTTTTTTATGATGTCTTACGTTTCCTGAGAACAGCTAATGTATGCAATTGTTGTTTTCCAGAATTCTGGCAGTTAAAACTAACTATTTCAAGGAAACAGCAGAAATTACAGTTGATATAAAAATAATTGCTTGTAATGACATCCTCGTGTAGTGGAATCCTGTAGATATTGAAGTTTACATGTCACAGTCTGTAACTTAGATTTCCTGCCCAAAGGGAACTGCCAATAACAAGAGAGATATCCATGAAAAACACTTTGAATTTGCAGATTTAAAGAGTTTTAAAATAAAATTTTCATGTATAAAGTTCAAGTTTGAGAGAAATAAAAGCTGTCTTTTCAGAGATCTTCGATCCAGAACTACCTTAAGGAAAGTTCCAGTTGAAAGAGTAGCAACTTGATACACAGTAGGAATGCATGCTGTAACTGCAGACACATGTTCTTGACTGAAGAGTGCATTAGCTTCAAAAAGATGACTTAAGTAATTTAACAATCTCATCAATTAACAATGTCCTGTCTTTGCCCACTCAGGAAAAAGTAAGTGCTAATCCTGAACAAAGGGGTTTTAGTAATATTCAAATTTTTACATACGATTTCCAGAATTTCAAAAATAAAACATTTCATTGCCCTCTGATATGAAAGACAGAGCTTTCGGGATAGGATGAAACATTTTCCCCTCCCACTGAGTCAGCACTGTTTTATTCCAAAAGAATCGAAGAGTTAAATGAAAGCTCAACTGGACAAGAGAAAACAAAGTTTACCTTACCCATGACAGACTATTTAAATCAACATTGTCTTATCCAACTATGTTTTCCATTAATAATTTATAAATTAATTAAACTTGAGGGGAAGGCACATATTTCTTGATATTAAACAAATGAGAACATATTTTTGAATGGTAAACCAGAAAGGAAAATCACTGAATCTGAGCATTCAGATGGGGAGCCAAGAGGTCCATTTTCTGCATACTCCAGAGAGAGAGAGAGAATATGAAGAAAGTGCGCAATGTTCTGTTGCCATCCATGTACAGGAACATTAGTCTGAATAGAAAATATAATCCCACACTGCATTTTTCTGATATAAAGACTGCTATTATACAATATCTCCTCTAAAACGTGCACGCTGATTGGCCAGCCCAACCAGCGTGCCCGTTGTAAATCCCTCAATATACTAACGGAAAAAGGTCCGGTCGCCCGGACTTTTTCCGTTAGTATAAAACACTGTCTCGCTATGTTAAAAGAGTTTAACATAGCGATACATGTTTAAAAAAAGCAACGCAGATCTCCGTTGCTTTTTTTAAAGCTGTCTCGCTATGTTAAACTCCTTTAACATAGCGACATAGTGTGTAAAAAGCAACGGAGATCTTGCGATCTCCGTTGCTTTAAACCTGTCTCGCTATATTAAATGGGTTTAACATGCGAGACAGCTTTAAAATAAGTAACAGAGATCTCCGTTGCTTATTTTAAAGCTGTCTCGCTATGTTAAACCCATTTAACATAGCGAAATAGTAAAAAGCAACGGAGATCTTGCGTTCTCCGTTGCTTTTGCCCACAGCTCTGATGTACTGCGTAGGCATGTACAGTACATCAGAACTGCCGCGGAATACCAGACAGCTGCGGAAGGGCAGCAAAGAGGCATTATACAATGCCATTATTTAAGAAAAGTAATTATTTCTTTTCTTAAATAATGTCATTGTATAATAGCAATAACCCACTTCTGGGTGTGGGTAATGCGGGATTTAACCACAGTTGTCTTTGTTTGGTCCCTCGGGCTTCGCCCTCGGGACCAAACCACGCCAACCATGGTTAAATCCCGCATTACCCACACCCAGGCATGGGTTATTGCTATATTAGAAACCACTGCATCAAACTTCTACATGAACACTTTCTCTGCAAAGATCATGTCTCCTTCTTCGATGATGCATTACATTACTGCATTAGACAGAGAAAGGCCTAACAGAAAGTTCTTTTGAAACTTTTCAAGTGAGGTTTCAGTTGCTGTGATCTTTCTTATACCAATGTTACAGACTTACTTCTTGTTAAAATTATTAACCCGCACTGACAGAATTTTTTAGCTGTATCACTGTGACTAACCTGTTATCTTAACGTTGATGTGGAATATGTGGAAGCAGTGATAGCCCCACAAGTTTTTAAATTCCAGTTTTTAACGCTGGACTTTTGATTATGCACAACCCTAAGAGTATATACAGTATGTTTAGCACCATTGTTTCATTTGCACATTTTGAAAAAAAAGCATATTAAGTATCCTTCCTTACTGAGAAGATTTTTTTATTGATGTCTGAAACTCAGAAACTGTTGCAGCAACAAACAGTAATAAATATTTTATTTTGGTTATGGACACAGCAGTAAAGCTTCGATCTCATCACATTTTACAATGAATAACTTTTCTCATGCAGTCTTTGATCCAACATAAGCAAATGTTCTTTCCAGTTGAGGTCAAAAGTGTTTACTTCTTTCTTAGAGGAATAAAATATGACAACAAAGAAATGTCCAAGAATGCTATGGGATAAGTTCGTGAAAGTTATCCAGAAGCAGTACTATTGTTTTCTCTCTTCTAAATTGGTCAGTTTTTCATCTGTTAGCTTACTGAAGAGAGAATCTGTACTAAGTGCCTAGAAATTCTGTTTTAAAATTTTCTGGGTACAGTTCAGTTCTCAGCCATGTGTTGTCTCCAATAGATATTACAATGGCTGAAGATGTGTTGGAGAGTTCCACTTAATCCAAGGGACACTAATACACTCCAATTTTATTGAACATTGGCACCAATACTTTTTTCTTCCATTTAAATCATTGTATGGAAGAGCATGGATATTTTTATAGGTCAATAGGTGTGTACTAGACTAACGGCACTGGGGCCTTTACAAGCCTAGCCCATAGAAGTGCCCTGGCATTGTGCCACCCATCGTTAGTTCTCAGTGCCTCTATCAAGTAGAGCCACTGGAGTCATCCACGTGGTGAACTTTCTATTTCCCATCCACTCATCAAGATTTTCCTTGAAGAGGGCTAGTGAGGTGCTGTGCTTGACATCTATGGGAAGACTATGCCGGAGCATGGGTAGTCTCTGGGTTATGAACCTGTCCCTCCAGCATGTTCTGTTGATTGTGGTAATGAGGTTGAGGTCTCTGGAGCATGTGGTATGGAGGGATTGGGATTTCTTTAGATGTAACATTTCTAACAGAGCTGGGTCAGACATGGCTTTGTAAGTCAAGTAGAGATTACCTCTTAGTAGATGATATGAAACAGAATAGCTGGACTATTTTGAGTCTGTCCATGTAGGACATATGTTTAAGGCCTAGGATCCTCTTTGTGAGGTACTTTCGTGGCCTCTCCAGCTGTTGCAGGTGTCTAGTGAGGTACATGCCAAATGGGGCATTACACTCTACGATTGGCCTAATGAGGGAAGAATAGAGAGACATGATGATGGGACTCCACTCGTCACTGGTTGGCAGTCTGACTTGGAGTCCACTACTTTCACACTGTGAGTTCTATCTGTGAGCCAGTTTGCAACCCACCTAATGATATACGGGTTGATGCCTAGTTTGCTGAGTTTATAAATAATTCCTGAGTGAGGAATGGTATCAAAGGCCTTGGCCAGATCAATGTAGGCTGTATGAACTGCCTCAACTTCATCGTCCGCTCTGGTGACTGACTCAAAGAAGTCAACCAGGTTGAGCAGGCATGATCTACCTTTCACAAAACCAAATTGCATGGGATCTAGAGTTTGGAGATTCTCTATATCCTTGTTAATTAGGGCCATGATTATGTGCTCCATAGCCTTACATATCAGACTCATCAGGCTAATGGCAAGATAATTTCCAGGGTCTGTAATCGCTCCCCCTTTATGGAGAGGGATGACTGTAACAGTGTGCCATTTGGTAGGGAGAAAGCCTGAGGTGAGGCTGTGATTGAACAGGGCACACAGGTGTGGTGCCAGTTCACTTTGTAGTTCATGTAGAACACATCCAGGGATATTGCCAGGTCTCATGGAAGCTGTATTCTTGACCTTAGACAATTCATATTTAACCTGTGCTGCAGTAATATTGGGTTCCTGGCATTCTTCCGGTATTGAGATTGGTCCTTTATGGGGGAGAGAGGGGTAAAGTTGGCACTGAATCTGTCAGCCAGTATGTTGCCGATATCTTTTGGCTCAGTATAGGAGGTACCATTGTGCAGTCACTCAGAGCAAATCTGAGTATTGCCATGCAGATTCTTTATATAACTATAGATGGCTTTGTGATTGTTATTAGTGTCTGCTGCAATTCTGCCTTCATAGCTGGCTTTGGTGGTTTTGATGAGGGATCTCAACTTTTTGTTGAGGCTAATAAGGGAATTTTTTCCAGTCTTGGGACTTCACCTTTTTCTGCAACAGTTTCTTCCTTCTGTTGTAAAGTTTATTAGTGGCAGGGGACCACCAGACTGGCTTTCTTTTTTGGAGGAGAGCATCTTGGTTCTGTTGGGTATGGCAAGTTCCATGCATTTATGTGCATGTTCGTACAGTGCAGTATGATTCGGCAGTCATGCATCTATTTTCCATTGGCATGGGTGTCATGAAGTTAGCCACCTCTGTTTTATGTAAACAATTTAGGCTAGAACTTTGGTATAAAGTCATGCATACATCTTAAACACTAAGGACAAGAAATCTGGACAAAGCCAAAAACAATACATGGACAAAAGCCCATCATTGGGGACAGATTTTAAATATTGCTCTTATAAACTTAAGTTTCTAGCATGCATTTGGTAAATAATATGATGTCTGAAATGCAAATGTATGCTAATTTTAGTGACTTCATTCTGCAATGATTTGCCAAAAAACTCAAAATTTATGAGGAACAAACCAAACATTTGGTCATTCTGCAAAAATATGGACAGATGAAAGGCATGTAGTCATATCAAAAGATAAATTATCATCCTGAATGACAAACTGCAAGATGTGTAAAATCTCATGTCCTATATATATTCTTTTTTCTTATTATTGAATGGAAATAAGAGGGAGAAGAGTCTCTTTAGCAGCTAAGCTATGACCTAGGTATAAAATTGAAAGTAAATTATGGTACATAGATCACATATTTTTGATAACCTTATATATGCAACACTCAAAAGGAAAGCCTACACAAGAACATCAGAACATGCAGTACTGCTTAGGCATTAACCATCATATTACACTGTCAGAAATTTGTTATATCCCAGTGCACTGAACAAAAGATAAAATACAGCCTCTAGCAGACCTGATTAACAAATAAGAGGAATTATTCATTCTCCAATGTCTGCCTTATCAGAGTCAGGGTCACGTGGAAGCTAGAGCCTATCCCAGCACTTAGTGGACACAAGGCAGACAGTTTAATGCCAGGTACGATAACAGCCAACACAAGCATGCTACCACATTGCTTGTGCATCTACAGAAATGTTATTCACCTATTATACATCTGTGAATGAAGGGGGAAACAATAGCACCAGGTGAAATCCCACAGTGACATAGAGATGACATGCCTATACTACAAAAAAGCATCTGAACCAAAAATAAGACTAGAGGACCAAGTACTATGAGACAGCAGTGTTAACCACTGCAACACAGGACAACTAACCGTCAGTATGGTTATATTTAAACTTCTGACAAAGAAAGTAGACACCAGATGTGTAGAAGCAGACCTCATCTTCAGTCTTTCTTAAAAAGGTTAAGGAAGCTAGAGAAACTCTCTTTTGAGACTGGCCAGCCAGGATTTAATGAATTTATGCCAGATTTGATTGAGAAAGGCTGGCATTGCTTCCAATTAAAGGCTGCTGACTGAGTGATAGGATCCTCTGATGGTGCCTCGACAAATGATCAAAAAAAGTTGAATAAAGCATAACAGGTCACTCTGATTTCCTTTGGTCTCATTATTTTGATATTATGCATTGATAAGAGATTTCTTAGCAGGCCAGGATAAATTAAGTTTACCCATGCAATTTATAGTTTCACCAAAAATAAAATCCTTGCTTAAGGACCACAGAGAATAAGAGGAGGTGTTATCATGCTCCATATCTTGTGCAATGGGGGAATTAGTTTCATATAAAATTCATTCTGATTATCAGATGGGAAGAAGGGAACATATGCATTAAAACTATTACATCACATGAGTTTTCAAGACACGTGATCTCAGAAATTACTTGCTTACTTGCTTGGAATAAAACAAGAGATTTCTCAAGACCACTATTCTCTGTAATATAGGGAGTTTCATCCTTACTCATTGTTATGTGGCTGTGTGGTTGTTATGCATACGTTTGGGGGTATATAGGGTGCAAGGAACTTGCCCCCTTCAAAAAACTTTTATTTTGAGCTGATCCTTTACATTGAACATAATTGATAGTGTCACAATTAGCTTCATTAATTCCAACTGTCATAGGACCAGTGTGCCACCTGGGTACATGAGGAATATGGTCTATAGTCCCTGGATCTGCTCCACTGTACGAAACAGGTCTGTGGGCCACCAGTGGGGTGGTATTTCAAGTCACATAGCTAGTACACAAAAGGTCAAAAAAGAAAAGTGAGAACAAATCTGATTTACTAGCCAAATCAGGAAATGCATCCTGATCCCAAAGGTAGAAAGGAATAGGTATTGGCTTCCAACATCTGCACTCGGACTAAAACTGTACACTGATTGTCTTGCACCACTGACTCTTTGGCCTAGCACCACACATCCTTTCTCACCACTCACTCTGTGGACTATATTGTCTTCCAGTGCCTCTACCCATGGTAGCTACTTTGTAAACACAATTCACAGGCAAGTCTTGCAAAAGTCTCCATTTTCTCAAGGATTTCTTCCTGGTACAGTAGTGGTAGCACCATTATGGATACAGCCAGAGACCATTAAGAGTAATCACTTGTTACTAATGATTTTGCAAAATATAAATTATATAACTTACTATCTATCACAGACCATGGGTAGCTCGAACAATGTAACTAGCAGAAAGCAAAATCCACAGGTTTTTCAAACTACATTGTAAATAATGCTAACGCTCTTCTCGGATAAGAAATAATAGACAGATAAATAATAAATACCAGCCTCATAATTTATGAGGTGAATAAATAAAACATTACTTAACACAGAAACATTATCCACACAAACTAAATATGAACAAAGCAGGAAAATAGTAAAATAGATAGAAATAATTAAAGAGGAACTCTAATAAACTAGATAATTAACATTAGTGACCCTAGCTTCAGGAGTAATGAGCCCTTATCGCTCTAAGTTTATAAAATGTACAACACAGAAATGTCCATCTTCTGCAAGGCTAAATTATTCCATAGGTTCAAATTCAAAATATATTCATTTTAGTTTATCATTACTATACAGAAACCCAAGGATCATCAGATTACATATTTTCCTTTCCCACACAAAAATAGGTATAATTATATAACATCAGATCACATTATTCTCTTTCCCACAGAAAAGCAGCTGCAAGCAAACCAGTTCTCACCAAGATAATTGATTTCCATACTTAGGACTGCTTTTCAAAGCTCTTGCCACCTGCACCTTTGAAGTACATGGTAATTGCATTTTATGGTCCTTAATATTCCTAACTCCAAATCAGGCATTTCAAACACAACAGCCCTCAAGCTACTATGGTTATAAATGAGGGAAGCAGCTACACTACTTTTCTAGCTACAGTGCCTGCATTTTATTTCTCTTAAAGATTGTGGCCTTGCTTGGGTTTGTTAGTCCTTGTACAGCACCAGTGGTCATTTGAGTTTGAAAACACTGCTCTTAACCCTTCTACAGCTTAGTTTAAGTACAAACAATTAAGTCCTTCCTGAGAAACTGCATAAAAATTACACTTTGTGTTTAAAATATTTTTTATCTCTTTAATTCATCACCATAAAGAAAACATCACTAGGTTTCAGATTTCCCTGCCACAGGAAACATACAATATTGCTTCACAAGTGTATCAGTGGTATGAAATAAGAAAAAAATGCATCACGGCTTTAAATATCCCATTCTGGAGATTTTTATCTTTTTTTTTTCATTTTTGTTTCAGAAGAGCGTAATTTACATCCCTATCCCCCTTTCCTTTTTATTTTTTTTGTTAGCACTGGTGAAATTTCTTGTAACTTTTGTAATCTCTTTCTCGAGTAAATAAGACCTTAATTTCCTGATCCTTTCTGATTTTGTAGATTAAATACTCAGAAAAAAATCTCACCCAAGTCAACATCATAGTCTGACATATAATATAGCTATTTAAAAAAATCTTAAAGGACTTTCTGACTACACGAGCATTTAAAATTAAAAACCTTAAGAGGCTTTGACTACCTTAAGTACACTTATTTAATCATTTTGATAAAGAAAACAGACTCCAGGCATTCAAAATCTGTATACTGATTTTGATAATAGCACTTGTCTTTCTTATGATGGAATAAAATGGCTATATTAAAGCCTATCAAACAACACATGCATTCACTAAAGGAAACTGTAGCCAACAAACTAAAGCTTTGAAGCAGTGAGAACTGATGCATGTACTTGCTAGCGCTACTTTGTGTGGAAATTTGTACCACCTCATGTGAGATTAACCATAGACTATGCAGTGGAATAAAACCATTATTGTAAAAAAATACTTAAGCCATGCAGCTATGTCGGACAGTAAATCAAAAAGTAATGAATTTGAGCTGCAGTGAACCTTCCCAACATTTAGATTTAATATTCAACCATTTCTAAACTACGGCTCACATATTTCATTTTTATTAAGAATGTAGTGGGTTAATGTTTAGTGAAACAGCCTGAAAATATTTAAAATGGCTTACCATCACTGGACAAAGTGAAATGATACATCTCCCACTGCGGTCACAGACAGCAACTCAAAGAGATTACTAGTGTGACAGAATATATGCTAACATCTAATAGCCAGCTAGTACCTGTTTTATCCCTGCAGTGCTAGCATTAGAAGACTTTTTAATAGTTTCATCCTGTCCCATTTAACTGAAAGGATTGCTGCAACATAAGCACAACAGAAAGATAACGGATAGAGCATCTGTCAGATAATGTACTAAATGGTGATTGACACAAAGTTTAATTTATAATAATCTTGTGCAAATAAAGGCTGTAAAATGGAGCTGTATGTTCCTTTTATGAAAGGTAAACAGGGAAAGTCAAACTATGCAACTGCACAATGTCTGACAAAACATGTAGTTAATACTTCTCTAATTCTATACAAAAAGGAGTAAACATACATATGCTGGTTGTATGGCAAAGCCCAACATTAATCAATCTGTCCACTCCAGTGTTTACAGTGACCAGGTCATTCTTAGCTATGCCTGGCACGACACTGAAAGGTTGACTATATCATCCCTACCTCCTATCCTTTCATTCCTATTATTGTTTATTCAGTGACATTCATACTACAACTTTCACTATTATTGTTTCACATGTTGCATAAATTAAGCTAAAGCATCAGCTTTATTTGTAATCTAATATTCTTAATTCTCAAGCAATTTAATCAGCACATTTGTACATGTGTACATTGATTCCTAATACTACTAAAATGCACAAACCTGACTAAAAAGTTGCTAAATTTTATTGAACTATCTTTGAATATTGTATTCAAAATATTGTTTACCATTTTTAATGAGTCTGTAGCTTTTCCCCCTGGTCCTTCACTGTTATTGAGCTCACATTTAGCTGGACATCACAGTAATCAAAATATAAATACAAAAAATAATAATAAATGGCTGTTGAAGTGCTACAGGATGAAATAGTAAATATATGTTGCATATGCACTGCAACATGCACTTAGGTTAAAGCTTAGCATTTCTGCATGATCAGTTTCCTTTCCTGCAGGGTTGGATATTTGATAGAAGCATACATTTTTAATTTTATTGAGGCCAACAATTTAGCAGAGGGATCCATGACAGAAGAAACCTTTCTATGAAAGATGTAGTGTTTGAATGGCTTCAGGATTGCTGTTTATGAGAAGGTAAGGACCTCTGACTGATGATAAGAGAATAAAAACATGAAGCAGAGAAGCCATGACTGCTGCAAGCATCATGTGAAAGGAATGAAGACGGCCTCATAAAAAGTGTAGCTAACCAGGAGTGAACAGTATACAAAACATGGCAGAAAGGAAATGAGTAAGGTGAAATGTGTCTGTTGTCTGAAAAGTGCTTTTGCTGACTGTCACTTGGCTGTTCATCAAATTCATGTCACTTAATGACTGATAGTCATTTGGTTTCATTTGTTAGACTCCATCTCCAAACTGACACATCATCTAACAACCGTAGTTGATAGTGTGTGCTTATGTAACATCAGTCATATTCAAGAGTATTTCACCAGACAACTAATAACCTAAAAACATATTAAAATGCATAATTCATATTAGGTGCTCCATGATGCCTTGGCATCTGTGAAGTTGTTAATGCCAGACTTGTGACAGACAGTGGAACAGTGAGTAAAATAATTTTAGCTAGGGATGCTGCATTATTCAAGGCAGACAGAGCTCAATGCTCAATTAAAAACCGTGACGTCAATGATTTAATTTAACGAACATAAAAGTTTTGGTCCCAAAACGGATGTGCCCTTAGGATAAAATGGATAAATATTACTCCCTCAGTACTTAAAAAAAAAAAGAAAGAAAGAAAGAAAAGAAAAAACTAAGGACCCTGCCCATCCACAAAACTGCCAGCACATCCTGTAACTGCTAGTACTGTTTATGAAATATAACTCTGTTTGGGGGGAGGGGAGGGATATGCAAATATATGCAGCTATCCTCATTATTCTTTTTACACAGCTGCTTGATAATTGGGTTTTAAGACCAAATATCAGCTCGCGCTGATCATATTTGCATTATATTTATTTGTTTAGAAATCCCCCTGCAGTCTCTGACAATTTAAACATCCACTGTATTTTGCATTACCATATCTGCTACTACACATATTTTCTTAATGTGTAGATAAAGTAGTGTTAACATGGAAAAAAAGACATTTTTTTTTTGTGTTGTTTCTTCTCTGTATCTTCTGACATTGGTTAAAAAATAATTTAGATGTCAGTACAGAAGAAAAAAAAATATATGTCACCTTTAAGTCAGTCCAGAAGTAGGCTTCTGCTATATAAGCATAGCTACCAATAAAAAGAGCGAATGCTCATTTGGCTGCAAAGTTTTGGTGGGTGTAAAAAAAATGAATACACAAGAGTGAATTGTCAAATGAGAGAATGCAAGAATGACTGAATGCTCATTTCAATGGTGTAATTAAGTAAGAGTCTCCAGGAAAATGAATGTTTGGTGACTGAAAAGGTTATAGCAGTTAATGAGAGTGGGTTAGGGTTAAGGTTAGATGAAGGACTAGGTAAGGAGATTTACTGTTTTGTATGTGTGGTGTTGTGCATGATGTGTCCTTTTGTTTTGTGTAGTGCTACTCTTGGGAAAAGGTTTTTAGTAACATAATGTGTAGGGATAGGAGCAGGGACAAAGTTAAGGTTAGCACACATGAGTAAGTTGCTGCAGAGGGTCTACAAATTAGTATCTGCCTTACCTAGGAATGACAACCTTAACATTGCACATTAGGTTACTAAAAAACATTTCTTTACACCACCACTACCAAGATGACACTTGATTTTGTAACTGTAGTTTAATGATGCAAGGTTTTTAGTGGGAGAAAACTATTCAACATTTTTTTATTTGTGCTTAATAGTGTTTTCGGTGTTTTGCGATTCTCTCTCTTTTTTTCCCTCGACTATTTGAGATTCTCTCTCTTTTAAGTTTTTCACATATCATAAGTATGTACTTTGAACTGCATCACAAAACTATGATCCTATAAGCAAGTAATGTGAATAAGAAAAAAAAACAAAAGTTATGTAATTAGCATAATGATAGATCCATGGTCTGATTTTTATCCGGTTCAAATATGGGTTGTCAGATTCGACTAGATCTGACCTAAGCACTAGTCCTGAAGCTTTCGTTTCCAGGGCTCTGACTCTTCCTCTACGCATAATTCCTTGGCCTCCATCCTTTTACCTCAGATAGTGTTTTCCCCTTGATGAATATTATATAAAAACATAAACAAGAAACCTTAATCTAATGAAAAGGGGTCTTATTCTGGCTAATTTCTGAGTGGTATGAAAAAAGAACATGACATGGTTATACAGCACTGGCAGTAATGACTGCTTATTGACAGAGAATACCAAAGTTGACTGGTCTTCAGAGTCTCATTAGTGACAATTTGGCAGAGGACAGGATGTAGAGATGTTGAACTAGATAAAAAAATCAGACAACAAGGATCTATTGTCATGTTAAATACATAATTTTTCTATCCAATGTTGTCTGTTTTCATCCAATTAAACTTTGGGACAGATTCCCAAGCATATAGTCCCAAGTGGTATCAAGGAAGAACATTCCTAAGAATGGTGGAGCCAAAGGATGAGCAAAACCAAGCTTATTCATCCAGTTTATAATGTGACACAAGCATGTGAACTATTAGCCAAGCAGCAGCTGCACAGATACCATCAATAGGAAGTCTACTGTCAAAGGCTGCAGACGTGGGCACAGCCTTTGAGGAATGACGCTTAGGCTTAGATTGGAAGCTCAACCCCATTTATTGCACACAAATGTAATACAATCAAATAACTATCTAGACACAGTATACTTAGCCACTGCCTTTCCCAAAATTTTGTTTGGAAAATTCCACAGATAGTTGGTCAGACTTTCTGAAACACTTAGTTGTATGAAGAAAAACCTGAGTTGGTGATGGATATCCAGCATATGAAGCATGTATTCAACTTTATTCGAAAATTTTGTAAAAAAGATTAGGAGATTTATTGACTGATTTAGACTATTTTCAGATGCCATTTTAGGAAGGAAAGAAGACTTAGTTCTCAGTGAAACCCCATCCTTGTGAAAAAACAAGTAAGGAGGCTTATGGAAAGATGCTTGCATCGCTGATAAATGCTTAGCCACCAGAAAATTGTTTTTCAAGATAGGGATTTCAAATCTACTGATGCCACCAGCTGAAATGGTGGCTGAGTCAGTGCTTGCAACATGATAGTAATGTCCCAAGGAGGAGCTGGGTCTCTGATTGAGGACTGAACTAGGAAATGCCCCCTTAAAAAGACTTTGGAAATATGGCTACAGACGAGTTGTTCTGGTCTCTGAGAAAGCTAGAAATGTTTTTCAATTGCACTTTGATGTTTGAGTAGCTCGACCTGCTGTGAAAAAGTTCTGATAAAAACTCTAAAATGGAGGGAACAGGAGCTGAAAAGGGATCTAGACCTTTGGATGATGCCCAAATAGAAAATTATTTCCATTTGCTGCTCTACACTTTGGTAGTGGCATGTTTCTGAGAGGCTAAGATCTGAACAACTGATAAGAAACACCTGGTATCTCTGGCTAATGTTAGAATTGAAGAATCAAGTGGTTAATTTCAAGGTTTTCAGATCTGGGGTAATCAGTCCACATGGGTGACTCAAGAGATCTGGATACTAATCTAGTTTCCAAGGAGGATCTACTACAAGAGGCCACAGGAATGGAAACCATGTCTGCTAAGACCAGAAAGGGGCTATGAGGATCACATTGGCCTTGCACAATCTTACTATCTATATAAATTTGTTTGTTACAGGCAATGGGGGTAAAAGCATAAAGGAAACTCAGGGGCCACTTGTGGACCACAGCATCCCCTTGGTGACTGCCCCCTCTGGAGGGATCAGGGCAATGTAATTGTTGCACTTCTGCTTCTCATCTTAGGATTGGTGCTACTGTTTTATTTCTAGCAAGAGAAAAAGAAAGGAAGCATTGCATGGCAGGTTTACTGGAAAGGCTCACCCAGACTCTGCCACAGCCTGGTCTGAGGGAAAGGTCAGTTTGTTTTTTATTTCTTGTATTTTTCATTACTTTATTGCCTTTTTCTATTTTGTATATTGTGACTTTTTCCTTTACACTGTTTTACTTGTATTCTGATTTTAACTGCATAGTAAATCTTGAAAAAAGACCACAGGTCTGTCTCTTGTGAGTCAGACAGAAATTAGAACAGGTCAATTAAGGAGTCACATATACGTTACAACAGGTCAGTTAAGGTTAATCATCTGTGAACTGAGAGGTGGAGCTAGTAACTGAACCTTTTGTTTAAGGGGTAAAATAAAAATTTCAGAGCATTACTGGAAAAGCTCATCCAGACTCTGCCACAGCTAGATGGGAGGGAAAGTGTCACTCTCCTACTTTGGACACAATAGAAGATTCTTCATGGGTTCTGTTCAAGCAGCTTTACTTATACAAACATATCACGATAGAAGTTTACTGACTTAACATAAGTAACTTATATACAAACTAACTGTTGTAATTATATATGCTCACTCTCTGGCTGCACTCTCAAAATGGCAATAGGAACGGCACGTGCCTGACATTGGACTTAGCAACTGGATCTGTCTATTCAAAATGTTCGATCTTACAAGTATTTGGAACATCTTCAGGAATGGAATCAGAGATTGGAACACACTCTGGGATGGTAACAACAATTTGTTCACTCTGAGATCTAGAGTCTGTGTCATAATAATAATGTTGTGATGATGATTCTGGTAAAGGAAGAAGATGTATGTGATTTCTCCTATACTCCACACCCTCAGATTCTACAAGGTAGGATCTCGTCTCGCACATATACCTGTAACTTGACCAATCCAGTAAAAATCTTTTGTTGTTTGTATTCTTACTGTCTCCCCTTCCTTAAACAGATGAAGACATTTGCTTGACTTTTCATAAGTGGACTTCTGGACAGAACGCTTCTTGAATAATTGAGCCTTGATGGTTTTATTGTTCTTAGCTTTAGGCCTCAATAAACTGGAACTAATAGATAGTATAGTTCTGGTTTGCCTGAAGACAAGACCAATTTGAATAACAGGCTATCAATACTAAGTAGTGTTGATTGTTCCACTCAATGATATCCGTGACTACTGTTGATGAAGGTAGTTCAGGAACTTGACTAAGGTGAAGTGGTTCTCTTTGCAAATGCAGTCTAGTACTATTGCATACTGAACAAGAAGAACGTACTTTATCAACGTCTTTCAGTAATGAAGGTGAAAATACTAGTTCTCTCTCTCTCACCTCTTAGTGGATGCAGAACCTGGGTGACCACAATGCAAATTTTGAATATATTTGTGTTGTAAAGGTGCAGGAACAACAATTGTAGGACCATTGAAAATAATACCATCTTCCATCAGCATCTCATCTCTGTAAGGAAAATAAGTTTGCACTTCCAGTGGTACACTAGATTGCTTTGACGGCCATCCAACATTAATGCGGTGAATGAGCTTTTGCAAAATTGGATCAGTCTTTTTGTGATCTGTTAACTCATCAAGCCTAGTGGTAGAAAAATTATGCACTGCCATCATGTCAAAGTTAAAATTCTTTGTGTCAAGCTGTTCCGTTGTAATTCTGGGTGATCTGGATAAGTTATCAGCCAGATAGAGCAGTTTGCCTTTCGTACAGACCATTTTGAAGTTGTACTTTTGCAATTTGAGCATCATTCTTTGTAATCTTGCTGGAGCTGAATACATAGGCTTCTTTAAAATAGTGACAAGAGGTTGGTGGTCAGTTTCAATCTGAATAGCTCAACCATAAATATAATCATGAAATTTGGAACATGCAAATACTATCACCAAATGTTCTTTCTCAATTTCAACATACTGCATCTCAGTTTGGGTAAGTGTTCTAGATGCATAGGCTACTGGTCTGCCCTCTTGAAGTATGACTACACCAAGACCAAATCTGAAGCATCACAGCAAAGAGTAACTGGTTTGTTCACATCATAGTACCTTAATTTAGGTGGGGGTGGCAATTTTCTGCTTACGGTCTTCATACACATTCTGGTGCTGTTCTAACCATGACCATACAACATTTTTGCATGCTAGCTCTCTTAAAGGAGCTGTCAACTCACTGACGTCTGGTATAAACTTGCCTAAATAGTTGACTATGCCTAGAAAATGCTATAGAGCTTGAACTGTGTCTGGTGTGGGCATCTCAAGAATAGATGGTTGCTTGGTCAGGTCTGGTTTCAAGCCAGTACTGGTAAATAAATGAACTACATATGTAACTTCTGGAAATTTGAATTTGCACTTCAGAGGAATGAGCTTCAAGTTTACTTCATGTGCTCTGTCTAGAACTTTTGTTAGGTTTCTGTCATGCTCTACTTCACCATTGCTCCAAACATTAAATTATCTACTATTATGACACAAGGATAAGCCAAAACAAATTTGCTCCATTACACGCTGAAAGACTTCACTTGCTGAATTTATTCCAAATGACATCCTTAGAAAGCTGTATCTGCCAAACAGAGTACCAAAAGTGGGGAGTAATGAGTATTTGTGATCAAGCAACACTTGCCAAAATGCACTTTTTGCATCCAAGACAGAAAAAGGACTGACATTCAGTATTACAGCTGCAGCCTTTTCGAGAGTGCACATTGGATGATATGGTCTTTCAATGTTTTGTTCAAATCTCTTGGGTCAATACATATACTGATTTCGTCTGAGCCTTTTTTGTGAGCTGCTACCATTGACGACACCCATTCAGTTGGTTCTGTAAGTGGACAGATTCCACCTTGCTGCACCATTTTATCCAGCCTTAACTTTATCTTGCATAGCTAGCAGAACTCTTCTTGCTGGTCTGACTACTGGAGTGACCTCTGGGTCTAACTTCATGGACTATACAACTGGAAGTTTGACCAACTTGTCATTGAAAACATCAGCTTATTCTGAGAAAATGGCTTCAGAAAAATTAGAACTAGGAGATGCACTTATGTGATGAACTTCTTTGGTAAAAGAAAGCAGATTCATTCTCAGATTATCTTTAAGACCCAATAAAGATTGTACTGGTCTTCAGACTATATACAATAACAAGTTGTGACAGTTCTTGGCCAAATAACATGAAAGCATCACTGAGCCTTCGGTTCGAATTTCTTCACCTCCATAAGCAACAAATTTCGCACTACTGGCCACATTGAGTTGTTCATTCGTTCTCACTTTAGCAAACGTGTCTGCTGATATCACATCACACTTTGAACCAGTGTCTACTTTAAGCTCTGTGGATTTACCATTGATCCAGACAGTACAAAATACTTAGCTCTTTGCCAATAAATTTACTGCATCAGCTCTCTCACCAATTACTGATACACCATCTACATAGAAGCTGACTGCTGTGGCTCTACTTGATCAATTTGCTTTTTTGTGTGACTTTTCTTTACAACTGTGTGAGGTTTACTTGATTTGCAAACTTTTTGCAAATGGTTCCATTTTTTACACTTGTAAATTTGCTGACCAAATGCTAAGCATTTCTCTCTTTTAGACTCATGATTTGCACCACCATTTTGATAATTAACAATAAAGCTGGACTTGGATTTTTCTGATTTATGTTTGTACTGCACTGAGGGATATGCTCCTTTTAACTGAACTAGTCTTAAACCTTGCTGGAAAACTATGTGGTTTCATTGGTGAGTCAGTAGGGGATGTGGCTGCCATGTGCTAAGGCCTACTTCTGTTTGCCATGTGTTATCTATACTTGCTCTGGACCCTGTTGAAACCATGCTCTTGTCACGTGCAAGCATACTTGTGCATTTTTCTGTCACCTTGTGAATTTGACAAATCTCTATGGCTTTGCTCAACATTAAATCACTGTCACAAAGCAAGATCTTTCTCACTGCAGAATTATGATTACCACACACGAGCCTGTCCTTGATTAACTTGTCTTTTAAGTCACCAAACCTTAGTCTTAGCTTTATTTCTCAGGTCAGTTATATAAGCTGCAAAAGTTTCCCTGGTTTCTGATCTCTCATGTAAAGCAAATGCCTCTCTAATGTAATATTTGTCTGGGGGAGTTACACATTTCTCTGAACTTGCACTTCAAACACTCAAGGTCTTCCCTTGATTCAGCCTGTAGAACAATATGACATTTTTCACCTTCTCCTTCATATAATGCTGGTGCATACACAAATGAACCCTCTCTTTCTATGGCCCCTGACCCAGCTAGATTTAGCGAAATGAATGCCCTGGTATGTGCATCTTTATCTGAATAAGCTGCTTGTATAAAATATCGTACTCTTGCTCAAATACTCTCCAATTCTCTGCAATATTCTGATCAAATACAAGAGGTAAGGGCTTTCAAAATCCATCTGCCATATTAACACATACCAGTGAAGGGTTTTGCAAATAATCACGAACACATACGCATACACATATGCCAAAATTTTATGCCAGTACTTGCAACTTTGCCCAATAGCTCAACAAGCCTCTGTATAACTGAACTTTGTGAAATAAGTTTTTCTCAGGTACTGTAATTCTCTTGAAATTACTGTATTGCATGAAATCACCTCTTATCAATGTAACAAACATATCAAATAACTACTCGATGCAAGCCTCTGTGTAACTGGACTTAGCGAAATAAGTTTCTCATGCACTGTAATATTCTTGAAATTATTGCATTGCAAAAGTAATTTATCATCATTTTAAGAAACACTTCAAATAACTGCATAATGCAAATCTGGGCAAGAGAAGCTCAGAGTTAATAACATTTTGAAGTAATTGCACTTTGCAAATAAACTGTACACAGCACACTGACATTTCCCCAAAATGGTGGTTCCTTTCTAGGCAATTCTTTACAATGCAAGAAACACTCTGTAATGGTGGCACTTTGCGAATAGACGCACCCAGCACAAGAAACTTCTTAAATGGCTATACTTTGACTACACTTCACAAAATCATTGCACTTTGCACACAGATAAACTCTTCAGAATACATGCACAGTAATGGGCATGCACTGTAAGCACTTTTACACACTTTGAGATACTTCAAATAACTTTAGTTATGCCCTTGATACAATATGAAGTCATAGTAATGCCAAAACACAGCACTTTGCCAAAACATGCAGTCACCTTGCTTTATTTACACTTAATGTGCCCTTTTTTTTCCCTTATTATATTTGTTTTGCTGGTTTAATCTCTTTTCATGCCTATTGTACTTTTTGTGTTCATTTTACACTAAACCTGTCTGTTTTGCCTTACACATACTCATTTTGCTTTAAACATGCTTGTTTTATTTTCTGTTAATCATTTCATCAAATTTCTTTACTTTAAACCTTCCCCTTAGTTAATAAATCTTTTGTGCCTCATGCTTGTTTAATAATGTGGTTTGTTCACTTGTAAAGCCCCTTTTTGTCCTTTTTATAAAATAAGCAGTTTGATCAAATTCTCATTACCTTTGATTCATGTTTGGCCCTTTTTCATGCTTGTTTCTTTTAGTTTACCTTCACTGTCATCTCTGCAGCTCATGGCTCCAAATATTATTCTCTGTGATCCCAGTTCTGACACCATGTCTCCCTTCTACTTTGGATACAATAGAAGAGTCTTCATGGATTCTGTTCAAGCAGCTTTATTTATACAAATACATAACATCAGAAGTTTACTGACAACTTAAATATCTTATATACAAACTAATTGCTGTAATCATACATGGTCACTCCCTGGCTGCACTTTCAAAATGGCACTAGGAATGGCACATGCCTGACATTTATATGTACACAATCAGTCTGAAGTGGTTCTTAAAGACACAGTACACAGCACATGCACGCTGATCTACAGAAAGGTTAGTTTGCTTTTTATTTCTTGTATTTTGCATTACTTTATTGCCTTTTTCTATTTTGTATACTGTTATTTGTTTTCTTTACACTATGTTTTACTTGTATTCTGCTTTTAACTGCATATTACAACTTGAAAAGAGACAGCAGCTCTGTCTCTTGTGAGTCGGACAGAATTTTTCCCACCCTGCCACCATATTATTGTTGTGTTGTTAAACATCACTGTCTTTCTAGTTGCCTGCCCCTTATGTTAATTTGACCATATATCTCATTCCCTCTCTCCTTTCACTGACTGGTGTGAGTAAGCCCAAAACTATGATTTTGTGAAATCACTCCCCTTCAACTATTTAAATTTATTGGCCATCCTGCTGTATTTCATAGTACCAGAATACAAAAGTGCCACCCCCTTTCAATCTATCTTGCTCTTTTAAAAATAATGGTTCTCCACTAAAACCTAACTTTTTAGACAGTTAAAACTTAAGTTACCCACTTTCATATCTAACTGCTTAATGCACATTGCAATGTTTAGGATAAACCATTTTTTTCTTCTTACCTTTAAGCATCTATTGCAAGACCACCAGTTATTGGTCAGCACACATTCTGCATCTCAGTAGTTATCTTAGGATTAGTGCTTCTGTTTTCCCCTGCTGAGAGAAAGAGTACAGGGACATTATTTCCTGGAGACTACTAATCACCAGAAAGCCTAATAACTGGTTTATAGGTGAGAGCTTGGAATCTGTGCTTATATTTTGATACTGGTGAGAGAGGGAGCAGAGTGCATTGATTCCTGACTGTTTGTGGTTGGAGCATGTGTCTGTGCTTAATGTATCTGATTAATCTGGTTGCTTTTCGAGGCATCATCCAGAAAAAACTACAATCCTACAGACCGTTGCATCATCTGGGACAATATTGTGGATCACCAGTCTGTGGCCTGCTTCTTTCTTGAGACTGGTGCTAAAATTTTGCTTCTGGTGAGAGAAGAGGCAAAGAAGCATTCTATCCCAACAGAGTGAAGTTGTGGTGAGACCAGCACTAGTAGTAACCAGGCAGTAGCCATTCATGTGACTCTCCTCTTTTCATCATTCTTGACAAGCTAATTTGTTGTTTTCAGTAAGTACTACTTGATTTGTTTCTAACCTCAGAATATCTGCCGAAATACTTCATCCTTAAACTTTCAGGGTCTATGTATTAGTTTCCTTTCAAGTGTTTGGCAGTGCTGTGTACATACCCAGGCACCTTGAGTGGCATTTTTTCTGTAAAAGCACAATTGAAATTTCTCTAATACCTAGTTGCACACCGGACAACTAGTTTGCAGTGACAAGCACTGTCCAGATAGTTGCAAACTGGATACTCCTGACAGTGATTAATATTCTCACTCCAACTATCTAATCAATACAAAAGGGTCTGTTGCCATGAATATGAACTTTCCTACTGTCTCCGTTACCAGCTTGGTGGATATGGGGATCCTGAAGTAATGTAGAAATTGCCTCATGTTTACTGACAACCAGTTAATTCTCAAACAAACTGATATGGTATGTGAGAGATGTATTTATAGAATGTCACTAGAGGCAAAGCTCTCGCATAAAAGTACTCCTAATGTCAATAAGGTTGTCTGTAGTGCACATGCTGCACCCATCACGGACAATTCAAAGCACACAAATAGACCCTGATATGCTGAGGGACTTACATGTAACCTTCCTAAACCACAAAAACATTTTAGCTGAAGTACACATAAGAAATACCCTCAGCAGCTCCAAATGCACTCTTTCAAAACAACACCCACATCAACACATAGAGCCATATCTCATGGAACCTCTACCTCTAAGCCCATAAGGCAAGTCACCACACAATCCAACATTCTAGTCATTGGAGACTCCATTGTGAGACACACTGATGCCAGTCTCACCAGGCTGAGTAAGGAGAAAGATGCAGTCAGTTGATTATCAGGGGCAAGGATTCGCCACATTACACATGCACTCAGCTCATTGGACCAAAATTACCAATATGACTCAGTCATAGTCCATGTAGAAGTAAATGACCTGAGACATACCTCCCTAGACTATATGAAGAGAGACATCATACAACTCTTGGAATATTTGTTGCAGGCTGTTATGAGCCTAGCATTGAGCAGCATTTTACCTTCTCCAAGAATGATGCCACAACACAAACAAAAGATGATTGACTTTAATAATTGGTTTAGTTTCCTGCTGTCATTCTAAGGGGGTCCAATGTTTGTCAGCATGGAAGGAGATGGTCAACAGGCCATGCTGCTTTGCCAGGAATGGTCTGCACCTCTCCCCTCTAGGCTTTCAAATATTAGCAAAAACATTGCCTTCCCTCATAGTACCTTTTTTAGGCAATGCCAAATTGAAAGTACTTCTGACAAAGTAAATCAAAACCAAGAAAATCTAAAGGTATTGCTGCTCAGTGCTTGGAGTCTAAACAAAAAATTTCACTCCCTAAAATCTCTGTTTACCCTAGAGAATGCTGATATCAGTGCAGTCACTGAGGCGTGGTTTAAAGCCGGGGAGAGCACACCAACAGTGCAAGGTTATAATGTCTTCCACACATTTAGGCCACTTCACAGGCAAGGACTAAAGATGGAGGTGTCTCTATTTACATCAAAAATAAATATACTTCAAGGCTAGTCAAAAAGGACAAGGCACTTGAGCTGCTCCATGTTCAAATCACCACAGGTAAAAGCCAGTACCACTTCACTGCAAATTATGGGTCCCCATCTATGACAAAATAAACCCATACCATGTATTTAAACTTATTAGAAACACTAACCATCAATCCCAATACCATATTCATGGGTGACTTTAATTACCTCACTATTAACTGGGAATCCTTTCTGACACCAAAATGTACATGCAGAGAGATTCCTGGATTTTATAAAAACAAACTCCCAGGACCAGATAGTACACCAACCAGGGGTGCAACCATACTGGATCTGGTCCTTACTAATATGGTAGACTGCTGCATACCCCTACTGTAATGCCTTCCCTGGTAAGGTCAGACCACAAAATGGTCTCCTTTGAAGTAAAAATAAAATCTGGAACCCCAGCTAAACCTGGAATATTCAGGAACTATTCTAAGGAAACCTCCTGCTATTAAGTGAGAACCTGGCAAAATTTCAAGCCCATATAAACCCTGAGAACACTTCTGCCTGTGCAGGACTTTTCACAGAATCCCTGTACAAGCACGTTAATAGCTGACTAAAGGCAGCCATACCCAGCAGGAAGAAGTACAGAACTAACTCAAAAAACAAGCCACCCTGATGGAATCACATAATTGAATGTATAACAGGAGGAAGACAGGACAAATACAGTCTACCAAAGCCATATTTGAGGCAAGTTTGGCCTCCTAGGCCAAGGACAACCAAAAAGCATTCTTTAGCTATGTCCACAACCTCAAAGGTAATACACAATTGTGTGCAAAGCTCATTGTAAATGGAGCCACCAATACTGAACAAGAAGCTATAGCAAACTTCCTGGCTTATAAATTCAGCTCCAGCTTGACTCCTCTCTCCCCCTCAACCTTCCCTCAGGAAATATCAAATATATTTTCCACTACAATGACTAGAGAACAGGTCCTTAATGCTTTCTCTAAGACCGAGAACACTGCATCAATGGGCCGAGACAATATCCCAGGATGCCTTCTAAATAGCATGAAATATGACCTATCAGGGCCTCTGGAATGACTATTTAACTGCAGCCTCCAAACAGGATTCATGCCTCATGAATGGAGAAAGGCAACAATCAAGCCTCTGCACAAAGGTGGGCCATCTACAGACCCTGGAAATTACAAATCCATAAGTCTAATTAGCCTTATATGTAAAGCCATGGAAGTAATTATCATGGAGATGATCAATAGAGATATAGTAAACCTCCAGACACTGGACCCAACCTAATTTGGTTTTGTCAAGGGCAGATCATGCCTACTCAACCTAGTGGAATTCATTGAGAAGGTCATAAAAGCAATGGATGATGGCAAAATCATTCACACTGCCTACCTTGACCTGGCTAAGGCATTTGACACAATACCCCACTCCAGCATTGCTGACAAACTTAAGAGGTTAGGTACAAACCCATATGTCACCCGGTGGATAGGCAACTGGCTCACAGACAGGACCCAGGAAGTTAGAACTGGGGAATCCTCCTCTACACAGAGGCCAGTCACAAGTGGAGTCCCTCAGGGATCAGTCCTTAAACCGGTCCTTTTTGTCATTTACTTCTCATAACTCAAGGCCAATGTCAATGGTTTATGGCTGACACAATTTGCATATGATTGCAAATAAGGAGCTGTCATTGAATCTCACACTGACACAAATGTTCTCCAGGAGGGGCTGACACTGATAAACAACTGGTGTCAGAGCCATGGACTAAAACTAAATGCCAAGAAATGCATAATAGTATCCTTTGGGATGTCATCCATCCCTGGTAGCTATCATATTGACAACACACGCCTTAGAGTTGACCCAGTAGTCAGGGACTTAGGTACACACATAGATAGTAATCTAGTCTTTGATCATCACATGTCTACAGTGGTGAGGAAATCATTCTATGTTGCACAACTTATAAACAAATGTATGGCAACTCAGAACAAGGAAGTCATTGTCCCACTGTATTCGGCATTTATTAGACCAGTCATTGAGTACAATAACCTCTTTGGTACGTACTTAACCAGGCATATCTAACAACTGGAACATCCACAGAAGTTCCTCACTAAAAGAATACAGGGCGTAAGTAATATGTCCTATGCAGACTGCCTCAAGACCCTATCTCTGTATTCTATCTCCTACAGGCGTTTAAGGGGAGATCTATGCCTGGTATACAGGGCATTGTCAGACCCCACTCTGATGGTCCTCCTGCATATCCACAAAACAAAAAGTACCAAAATTACCCATTCTAAAGACTTAAACCTTGCCTGTGATATTAATAGGACCTGCTGGAGACATAAGTATATATCCCAGAGTATATGGAACAGGCTCACCATCCATGTAAAGCAGAGTTCCTCCCTAACCCAGTTCAAGTACAACTTGGGCAATTGGATAGGAAACCAGAAATTCATCCCTGGTTTGGCACCTATGTCTCTACTGGAAACAGTTAGCATGTAAATGATTCATTTCACAGGCCCATGCTAACACTTATCAAGGGTATCAGAAGTTGTCAGAGATTTGGGATGCATGGCTAGGCTTAAAAAGGCCCTTGTGGTTGTTAGCCTTGTAAACACTTATGAACCTATGGACCTATGAACCTATGAGCAGCGTGAAGCTGTGCTGAGACCAGCACTAGTAGAAGCCAGGAAGTAGCCAACCAGGCAAATCCCCTCTTTTCATCTTTCTTAATAAAGCTAATTATTTCTCTTTGGTAAGTGCTGCCTGATTAGCTGCTGTCTAAACAAACTTAAGGATATATCCCTAAATACTTCATCCATAAATCATCAGGGTCTACTTATTATTTTCCCATCACTTGTTTGGCAGTGCCCTGTACAGATGCAGACACCTTAAATTGACATTTTTCCTGTACAAACACCATTGAAATTTCACCAATGCCTATCTGTACACAGGACAACTAGTTTGCAGTGACAACCACTGCCCCCAAAGTTGTAAATCAGATAGATATTCCTGACTTCACTTTATATTCTCACTGAAACTCTCTCAACAGTAAAGCAGGGCCTGTTGCCATGGATTTGAACTTCCCCAGTATCTCTGTTACCAGCTTGTTGGATATAGGCATCCTGAGGCAAAGCAGAAATTGCCTCATGTTTTCTAACAACCAGCTAATTCTCAAACAAACTGATATGGTATATGAGAGATGTATTTACGCAATGTTACTGGAGGTAAAGCTGTCACATAAAAGCACTCCTAATGTCAGAGTAGTACATATGCTGCACCTATCATGCATGATTCAAAGCAGACACATAGACCCACATATGCTGAGGCACCCTAAATGTCACCTTTCTAAACCCTAGAGACCTCCTCCATATAAAAAAATACCATCAACAGTCACAAATGCAGGCTTTCAAAACAACACCCACATCAACACATACAGCCACATCTCATGGATCCTCTACTTCTAAGTTCATAAGGCAAGCCACTACATAACCCAACATTCTGGTCATTAGGGACTCACTCTCACCAGGCTGAGTAAGGAGAATGTCATGGTCAATTGTTTATCAGGGGTCAGGATCTGCCATATTACACACACACACTCAGGTCAATGGACCACAAGTACCAGTATGACTCAGACATAGTTCATATGAGTGTAAATGACCTGAGCTATACCTCCCTCAACTATATGAAGTGTGATATCATGGACCTCTTGGAATATTTATCCCAGGCTGGTATGAGACTACCACTGAGCAGCTTTTTACCTTCTCCAAGGATGATGCCAAAATATGAACAGAAAATGACTGACTTTAATAATTGGTTAAGGTTCTGTTGTCATTCTGGGGGGGTGCAATATTTCTCAGCATGGAAGGAGATGATCAACAGACCGTGCTGCTTTGTCAGGGAAGGTCTGCACCTCACTCCTCTAGGTTTTGAATATTAGATAAAACATCGTCTTCCCCATAGTGCCTTTTTAGGCAATGCCAAAATGAAAGAACTTCCAACATAGAAAATTAAAACTGAGAAAATCTAAAGATGTTACTGTTCAATGCTACAAGTCTGAACAAACAACTCCACTTCCTAGAAGCTCTCTTTACCCTAGAGAATGCTGATGTGTGTGCGGTCATGAAGATATGGTTTAAAGCCACAGAAAGCACACTGGAAGTGCAAGGCTATAATGTCTTCCTCACATTTAGACCATCTGCTACACAGACAGGGACTAAAGGTGGAGGTGTCTCGATTTACATAAAAACATATATATACCTCAAGGCTGGTCAAACAGGACAAAGTACTTGACCTTCTCCACATTCAAATCACCATAGACAAAATCCCATACCACTTTGTTGCAAACTGTAGGCCCCACTCTCTGACTTAGGAAAGTTGTAACATGTATTTAAATTTATTGGAAACACTTACCAGCCAACCAAATTCCATAACATGGGCAACTTTAATTACCCCCACTATTAACTAGGAATTATATAAGACACTAAACTTGCAAGATCAGAGATTCCTGAATTTTGTAATCACAAACTCCTTGGACTAGATTGTCAATACACTGACCAGGTATATACTGGATCTGTTCTTCAGTAATATGGGAGACTGGTACAAACCCCCTAGTGTGATGTCTTATCTAGTAGGGTCAGACTACAAAATGGTCTCCTTTGAAATAAAAATAAATCCTGGAACAGCAGCTAACCATGCAATATTCAGGAACTATTCAAAGATTAACTTCCACTATTAAGTGATAACCTGGCAAAATTTCAAACACCCATAAACCCTGAGAATATTGCTGCTTATGCAGAACTGTTCACAGAAACCTATACAAGCATGCTAATAGCTGCATAGAGGCAACTCTACCCACCAGGTAGAAAAACAGAACTAACTCAAGAAACAAGCCACTCTGGTTTAAAATCATCATAAATAGTCTGTATAACAGTAGGAAGAAAATCATGAGAAAAATTAGGAAGCACTCTCAAACTAAACATCCTCCTTAGAGGACAAATAATGTCTATATTTGAGGTAAATTTGGTCTCCTATGCCAAAGACAACTACAAGGCATTCATTAGCTATGTCCGCAAACTCAAAGGCAATTCACAATTGTATGTGGAACTCAATGTTACTGTATCATCCTATACTGAGCCAGCTCTTTCTATAGAATGCCCACAGGTATTGGAGAATAAAGAATGTACCCTCGGTTTAGAAGAAAATGATCTAAGAGAAGCATTGCTTGATTTAATAGACATGGACAGACATATTAAGATCGATGAAAGAAGGACTACAGAAGGTCACTAAAACCCAAAAGTTAGAAGTTTAATAAAACAAATGAACACAGCAATTAGGACTGTGTACAGAGATTCATGCAATATAACAGAAGTAAATAGGATATATTACTGTGCAGTTAAATTAATAACAAATAAAGTCTTACCACAAGAATACAGGGCAATAAGGCAAAGGAAGGGGAAGAAATTGAATGCCACCATGGAAGTATCAAATAGAGAAAACTATAAAGCAATTAAGACAGGAAGTTTCAGTTTCAGAAGAGTATAAAAGAGGGAACAGATCAACAAAAATACACAGAAAGACAGATATGATAAAAGCAACATGCAGTATTATAACAGATCAGGATCTATCGTACACTTTCGCACATAAACTAAAAATATTAGCACAGGCAGAAAAACGTAGAAGATATGTAGATAAATATAAAGGAAAAGGAAATGTTTTAGAGAGAATTTGGAAACAAAGCAAATGGAATTGAAACACCACCAAAAAAAGAAGAAATAGATACATTTTGGAGAAATATCTATGAAGAGCCTGTGGAACATAAACATGCTAAATGGACAGAAGAAGTAAAAGAAAGAATAAGAAGTTCAAATGTACAGGATATGAAATGGGATGAAGTAATGGCCAGAGCAATTGAAACAAAGTTAAGAAAAACTCCTAACTGGAAAACCCCAAGTCCAGATGCACTACCTAATTTCTGGCTAAAAGCATTAAAATCTTTACATGAAGATTTAGCCATAAGTAAAAACTATATGGGAACACCCTGAGCAGACACCAGCCTGCTTAACAACAGGAAATAACACTCCTACTTAAGAGTGAACCTGTAAGCTATACTAAAAAGTATAGACTAATAACTTGCCTTCCGATGATGTATAAGCTATACACTGGAATTGATGCAAACAAAGTTTATAATCATTTAGAAGAAAATTCAATCATGGCAATGGAACAAAAGGGTAATAAAGGAAAGTCATACGGAGAAAAGAATCATTTGCTGTTAAATAAAGTCATAATGGAGAACTGCATAAGGGGAAGAATCTAAGTATGGCATGGATAGACTACAAAAAACATTTGACAGTATCTCACATTCATGGATAAAAGAGTGCTTAAAATGTATAAGATACACCCTACACTGATCAATTACATTACAGCAACCCCACTTTGCAGTTAAGCCATGATAAAGGACAAATTATTATTCTAGGGATAAAAATTCAAAGGGGAATATTTCAGGGTAACTCTCTGTCACGGCTGATCTTTTGTCTTGCCCTTAACCTGTTAAGCTGTCTACTTAAAAAATTAGGTCATGACTACAATTTGCCTCCCAGAAAGCAACAAAGTATAAAGATTTCTCCTCTTCTTTTTGTAAATGATTTAAAACTGTATAATTCATCAGATGAGGAACTGGAAGCACTACTGCAAGTGGTTAAAACATTTTTCAGATGATATAAGAATGTAATTTGGTCTTGATAACTGTGCAAAAGCAACCTTTAAAGCAGGCAAGCTCCAGCAGCAAGAAAACATCAGTTTAGGACAAAATTATGATATAAAAGAACTTGAGCAAGAGGGAGTGTACAAATATTTGGGAACTGATTGAATGATCATCAATAAAATCAAACACATGAGAATAAAACTTGGTAAGGAATATTTTAGAAGACTAAAATGAATACTGCAAACAGCGTTGACATCCAGGAACAAAGTCCAAGCTATAAACTAATTTGCTTTTCCTGTCCTAACTTACAGTTTTGGAGTGACTGACTGGCCCCAAAAGATGCTGGATTGGTTGGACAGGAAAACAAGAAGGATGCTTCATGCTCATCAAATGATTCATAAAAATCATTGCATACAAACATTATATATTCCCCATTCTGAAGGAGGTATGGGCCTCCTCTAAATTGATTAAATGTAGATATCTGCAATCGTGGGACTGCACACATCTGCTGATCTCATAAGACCCAAACATAGTGAAAGTTTTGGAACATGAGAAGAATAAGTCTAAGATGATGTACCTGCTTAGTTTAGCAGAAGTATATTGGAGTCAAGTGGGAATGGAAATCAAACCAGAAGTAAACAAAAATCAGGCAGCAACAGAATGTGCCAAAAAACAAAGGAATATAAGGTGAGGGATCAGATGAGAAGACAAGAAATACGGAAAGTGCATAAATGTAGTTGCAAGTATAGAAAACTCTTGGAACAACCTCATGTTGATCAGGACTGAATGCAGAAATGGTTAAGGAGAAGCAAATTAAAACTGAAGGTCAATACTGGTGACACAAGATAGTGGACTACAAACAGGTTGGTTTACAATGTGCATTGAATATGTGGGAGAAACAGACAAATGTGGGTTTTGTAAAACAGAATTGGAAACAATCACACATCTTGTTGCTGGTTGTGATACACTAATGGCAGAAGGAAGGACTGTATACTGAAAGGCGTAATAATGTGGCAAGACTATTGCACTGGGGATTGTGCACATGTAATAATACTGAAGTAGTTGAAAAACACTGGAAACATGAACCACAAAGCATTATAGAAAATTATGAAGTTTATATCATATGGGATCACCCATTACCAAGAGTTCAAAAAATAGATCCAAGTAATCCAGATATACTATTCCATGAAAAGAAGACAAAAGTAGCATTGATCACTGAAATTGCTACACCTAGTGACTATAGTGTCTTACATACAGAAAGACATAAAGTAATAAAATACCAGGATTTGCAGGCAGAAATGAGGGCAATGTGGAAGGAAGGTATGCAGACAGTTCCAATAGTAGTAAGAGCAATGGGTCGCATAAAAAATAATTACAATCATACTTAGATATGTTACTGACAGATGTAACTCTATAGAAGCTGTAAAGGTCAGTAAACTTTTCTTCAATACAGGGATGAGGATGACATTGATAGTTTTATTGATATATTTGAGAGGGTATGTGGACAGTATGATGTTGACTATGAGCTCTGGGTTCAGCTCCTGGCTCCCTTACTCCATGGTAAAACTGTTTGGGCCAAGTAAAAATTGTCTGATGTAGAATGTTTGAATTATGTTAAAGTTAAAAACTGTCTTCTAGATTGTTTTAAATTAACACCTGATGCTTATATAAAAACGTTTCATGAACACAGACACAAGGCAGATGAAAGTGTATGTGAATATGTTGCTGATTTAAGTACTTACTTTCACAGATGGGTGAGTGGGTGTCAGGTCACCACTTTTGAGGGACTGGAATACATTTTGGTGAGGGAAAAAGCCCTCTGTACTTTACCTGATGACATGAGAATCTGGTTAGCAGACCAAGGCTGAAACCCTGTGGAGGAGTTGAGGCGAAAAGGGGATCTCTACTTAGCAAGCAGAGCAACAATGCATAAGAATGGGATACCCAATGTTGCACATGGATATAAGGGAACCCATGGGGTGGCAGTTTAAATCACTCCAACAGAGTACACCAGTAACAGGGAAAACTACTAGTCCAAATACATGGTTAGGGATTAGATGTTTTAAATGTTACCAGAGGGGCCACATAGCTGCCAAATGTCCATCAAGGCAAGGTGAGAAACAGAAAGTGAGGGAGCCAGCAAGTGGTGATGATTAACTGACATTGGTAAGTTGTTTGGAAACAACGGGGAACCAAACTATCACCAAAAATGTATATCCTATCTTAGTAGATGGTAAACAGGTAACTGCTAAGAAGGACACAGCTTCTGATATAACCATTGTGAGGCCTGCAGCAGTTAGAGAAGAGCAGTACTTGCTTGGACAGTCCAGTCCAGTCGGAGCTTTGAGAGGGACCCCATTCCAAATAGCTTTGACTAGGGTTCATCTTGAGTGGGAAGGTTGAAGATGAAGCAAGCAGGTAGGTGTGTTTGAGAATATTCCTGCAGATGTCCTGATAGGGAATGACTGTAATGATGCAGTACCTTGTCTGCATGCAGGGACATGCAGGCAAGCTTAGAGACAGGCAAGTAGATCCAGTAGCCTGGGGGAAATCCAGACAGATCTCATACCTGAAGCTGGGACTGGTGTGGTGTCTGTATTAGAGAAGCAGCTATCCTGTAGCAGTATGTCTGAAAGTGAGCCATAACTGCTGGTAGGTGCTGATGTTCCCGTGGACATGGTGAAACTAGGATTTAGATGAGTGATAGCGCCCAGACTTGACAGTTGGGTACAGCTGTCAGAAGTTACTAGGTTTCCTGTGGAAGGAGAGCTTAGGAGGGTCACAAATGTAGAGTTGAGACAGGCTCAACTTATAGACCCTACATTACAAAGCTTGAGGGAGATGGCTAAGGAATTACCTAAGGCTCAAGGAAGAGGGCAGTCAGTTCACTGGAACAAAGGTTTGTTTTATAGAAAGTGGACTCCTAAGGGAAGGCTGGAAAGTGAGGTAGTATGGCAGTTGGTAGAGCCTAAAGCCTACCTTCTGCCGCTTTTAGCTATAGACTCTGATATTCCTTTTAGGTTCATAGGTTCATAGGTAGGTACTAGGCTATTGGCCCTAGGGCCTATATAAGCCTAGCCAAAGGTACCCTGGCTTTCGCCACCCAAGAAAATTATTTTCCTGTGCCACTGTCGAGCAGAGCCACAGAAGTGATCTCCGGGGTGAATTTCCTATCTCCCATCCAATCATCAAGATTTTTCTTCAACAGTGCTAATGAGGAGCTTTGTTTGATATAGATAGGTAGTTTGTTCCAGAGTATGGGAAGTCTCTGGGACAGGAATCTATCCCTCCAGCATGTTCTGTTTATTGTGGTGACGAGGTTTAGGTCCCTAGAGCTTGTAGCTCGTAGGGATTGGGATTTCTTTAAGTGGAGCATGTCTAAAAGCTCTGGGTTTGGAATAGCTTTGTGTGTTAGGCAGAGATCGCCTCTGAGTTGGCGATATGCAATGGAGTAAAGCTGCAGTTTTTTGAGATGATCTGCATAGGGCATCTCTTTGAGGCCGGTAATCTGCTTTGTGAGGTATTTTTTGTGGATTTTCCAGTTGTTGTAGATGTCTTGTGAGGTACATACCAAAAGGGGCATTGTACTCTATAATGGGTCTAATGAGTGATGAGCAGAGGGGAACAATGACCTCTTTTTTCCTGGATGAGAAACCTTTTGTGATGAGGTGTGCCACATACAAGGATTTCCTGACTACTGTGGCGATGTGATTATCAAAGGAGAGACTACTGTCCAGCTGTGTCCCAAGGTCTCTTATCACACTTTCGGTGTTAAGTAGACTACCACCTATGTGGTAGTTCATGGGTACTGAGTTTTTACCAAAAGGAATGACAATGCACTTTTTGGGATTGAGCTTGAGGCCATGGCTTTGACACCAGGCATCTGTCTCAGAAAGGCTCTTTTGTAGGATGTCCACATCTTTTGGTGTTTTGATTATGGCTCCTAGTTTGCAGTCATCTGCGAACTTCATTAGCCAAAGACCTTCTGTGTTGGCCTGTACTTCAGAGAAGTAGATACCAAACAGGAGAGGACCCAGGACTGAACCCTATGGTACTCCACTTGTCACTGGTCTGAAGCTAGATTTGGAGTCTGCTACTTTCACAGTGTGGGTTTTGTCAGTGAGCCAGTTGGCAACCCATCTTGTGACATAGGGATTTATACCTAGTTTAGTGAGTTTATCTATAATTCCAGAGTGGAGGGTGGTGTCAAAAGCCTTGGCGAGATCTAGATAGGCTGTGTGAACCACCTTACCCTCATCTACGACTTTAGTGACTGCTTCAAAGAAGTCTATCAGGTTTAGGAGACATGATCTGCCTTTTACAAACCCGAACTGGGTGGGGTCCTGAGTTTGGAGATTATCAATGTCATTGTTTATAAGTTCCATGATGATATGCTCCATAGCCTTGCAGACCAGTCTCGTTAGGCTAATGGGGCGGTAGTTTCTGGGGTCTGTGGTGGCTCCCCCTTTCTGGAGTGGGATAACTGTCGCTGTGTGCCATTCAGTGGGCACATAGCCTGAGGTGAGGCTATGATTGAACATGGTACTTAGGTAGGGTGCCAGTTCGTTCTGTAGTTCATGTAGAACACAGCCTGGGATGTCGTCAGGTCCCATGGATGCTGTGTTCTTGGCTTTGGATAGTGTGTTTTTTACCTGTGCAGCTGTGATTACAGGAACTTTGCATTCTTCTGGTATACAGATGGGCTCTTTAGCGGATGACAGAGGGATAAAGTTAGCACTGAACCTATCTGCCAGGATGTTGGCAATATCCGTTGGTTCTGTATATTTAGTGCCATTGTGCTGTAACTCAGAGCAGATCTGAGTGTTGCCATAGAGATTCTTGACATAGCTATAGAATGTTTTGTGGTTGTCTTTAGAGTCAGTTGCAATTTTGTTTTCATAACTAGTTTTGGAGAATTTTATGAGGGATCTCAGCTTCTTACTGAAGCTGACCAGGGAGTTTCTCCAATCATGGGATTTTACTCTTTTTTGCAACAGTTTCTTTTTTCTGTTGTAGAGTTTGTTTATGGCAGGGGACCACCAGATTGGCCTCCTTTCTTTGGAGGATAGCATCTTAGTTCTGTTAGGGATTGCATAATCCATGCACTCATGTAAGTGCTTATAAAGTGCATTTGTGTAGGATTCAGCAGTCATAACTCTATTGTCCGTCAGCATGGGTGTTGTGAAGTTTGCCACTTCTGTCTTAAGAAGCGTGAAGTTGGCTTTGGAGAACTTTTTTACTGTGGTTTCCCTAATGGGGGGGTGGGGGGAGGGATGTGGATGTCTAGGGTGATTAGCTTCCGGTCGGATCTGACCAATGAGGAATTGGCCTCTGGTGTGGAGCACCGGTTGTCCATGTTGGTAATAACCAGGTCTAGGATATTGCTGCCCCTGGTGGGGGTGTGGATAAGTTGATCCATGGCATTGAAATTTATGAATTCCAAAAAATGTTAAGCACAAGAGTTGGTACATGAGTAGTTTTCCCAGTTAATGGTAGGGTAGTTGAAATCACCCATTATTAGGGTGTTAGGTTGTACCCTAATATTTTCCAGTGTATTAAGAAATGAGGAGTGGGAATCCTGGGGCATGGTGGGGGATCTGTAGCAAGCTACATTTTGGATTGCGGTCTTGCCCAGAGTTAGTCGCACTTGGATAATCTCGGATGCATTATGCTGAGCAACTAGCCTGGAGGTGTGGATATCCTTAATGAATATGGACATGCCTCCACCTTTAGTGTTTCGGTCCAGGTTAGGTGGCCGAATGGTGTGGTATGAATTATAGCCTGGTAATGCAGGGGTACTCTCTGGAGCCTTGAACCAGGTCTCTGTCATTGCACAGATGTCGATGTTCTCCATTTTAAGGAGTGCCTCGAGAGAGTGCATTTTGAGGTTTAGACTTCTAGCATTGAGTAGCAATACCCTCAGATTCTTCTTGCCTGTACCTGTTACAGTGGTGAATTTGTCATTTGAACCTTGCCTAAAAAAGGCACTATAGGGGTGGCTAGAGCCTTAGCCTGTATATGGAATCCCAGGGGCAACAGGTGCAGGCCATCTCTGGCAAAGCATCGTGGCTTGTTGATCATGTCATCCCAGGCAGACAGATACTGGATCCCCTTAGAATGACACCAGAAGCTTAGCCAATTGTTGAAGTCAATCATTTTGTCCCTGCACTGTGGTATCATTCTGGGTGATGGCAGGATGCTACTCAGGGCTAGGGTCATACCTGCCTGGGCTGCAAGATCGGACAGCTCCTCCATGTCCCTTTTCATGTAGTCCAAGGAGGTACGTCTCAGGTCATTCACACCAACATGGACAATGACAGAGTCATATTTGTACTTGTTGTGGAGTGATCTGAGTGCATGCGTTATGTGGCGGATCCTGACACCTGACAGGCAGCTGACAGTAACTTTCTCCTTGTTTAGCCTGGTGAGTGGAACATCAGTGTGCCTGACTATAGAGTCACCTATGACTAGAGTGTTGGGAACGTTGTTATGCCTTATGGGCTGTGGTTGAGTGGCAACCTGAGTTTGTGGGCTATGTGTCATTCGGGTTGTGTTGGGGGGTTGGAGGTTGCTTGAGTTTCTGCTTTGGAGGTCTCTGTTGCTTGGGCAGGTTTTTACTGAGAGCCTCCGCGAATGTAGGTGTGTGTTTTGTGTTTCTATGTGTGTGTTTTGGTGGTGTAGGTTTTGAGGGACTATGTGCTGAGTGTGGTGTGGTGCAAGTGTTTACCTTCTCCTCTTGACTGTCTAGTCCAGTCTTGGGTGAAGAGAGCTTTGCTTCCAGTTTGGCTATATAAGTGCATCTCTCACAGGTTGTAGTGCTGGGTGGTAGGACGAGAGGGTTGTCTGTGTACATGAGGCAATTACTGCATTGCCCCAAGATGCCCAGATTCATCAGGTAAACAGGAGAAAATACCAGGGGCTGACCCTTAGACATGCCTGGATAGGTGCTTATTTGTTAAGTACTAGAAACTGTTTTCCTCTAGACAGTGAGGAAAGTTGAGTGCTGTAGTAATTTGTAGCTTATTTAGTGCTTACAATAAGTTCTGAACAAGTGCTGAAACAAAAAACTGGCTAGTTCTAAGAAACAAAATTAAGCTAGAAGGCTTCCCTCCAACAAAGAAAGGCTTGGGCCCTAGAAGCCTACAAATAGTCCTGGACACAGCAAATCTATATCCAGGCTAGACTACCCACAGGAAAGGCAGAAAACAAGCTTAGAAAAAGTGTTGCTGATTGGCCTTCTCAAATGTTCACCCTGTACAGGGTAGAATGAGGTAATGACACTAGACTGGGAGGAGGGTCCCAGATCAAATATACACTAGGGGCGGGCAACTGCAAAGCCACCAACTATAAAAACACTATACCAACAGGGAGTGAGGGTGGGAAACAAACTTCAGAAATGTTTCTCACAGCTGAAAAGCAGCAGTGAGCCTTTAAATGACAGTTTTAAACAGCTAAAGGAGCCTCTAGAAAAAAGAGTTTAACTGCAACAAGTTATCAGAAATAAACAACCCAACAGATGCTTAATAAAAGTGGACAATTTCCAGTTAATACCTCACACACAGTGAAACTAGTTAGAAAAATACACAGCACACAAAGTGCTATAAATAACAAAGAAATAAAGAACAAAATAAAAAAAACAGGATACTTAATGTTATATATTATAGCTCCGAGTTTGCTCAGTGTCCTTCCTTCGATTATCTCAGTGTAAAATGGCAAAACACTCACAACTTAACTTCATAGGTAACAGAAAGTTGAAACCTGAGACAGCGTTTAAGAAAGAAATCTCAAAAGAACCAATGAGGTGCTTAGTCTAAGCTGTAGTCCAAATGACCTCAGTCAGCCAATGACCTCAAACAATTCTCTCTCACTGAAATGCCTGATGGCTTTGGCTAAACCAAGATGTCCTGAATATGTGCTCATACACACAGTCTCCACAAACACTAGGCCCAAATACAAGCCTGAATATGGAAATGCTACAAATATCCCCACTACTTAGAAACAAACTGCAGAAATGTTTTTCACAGCTGAAAAGCAGCAGTGAGCCTTTAAATGAAAGTTTTAAACAGCTAAAGGAGCCTCTAGAAAAAAGAGTTTAACTGCAACAAGTTATCAGACAAAAACAACCCAACAGATGCTTAATAAAAGTGGACAATTTTGAAGGGGATATTGAGCAGAGAAGGAAGAGCTGCTGTATAGAAAGTGGACTCCTAAGGAAGGGCTGCAAGGTGAGGTAGTATGGCAGTTGGTAGTGCCCATAGCTTACCCTCTGCTACTTCTAGCTAGAGTACCTAATATTCCTTTTGCAGAAGATACTGATGTAGAAAAAGTGGAAATGCTTTTTCAGCAGGGTAGGTTTTTTGAGAAGATACTGACTGACAACTTCATGTCAGACCTGCTGACTTGTTTGAGGAACCGCTGTGGGGTGACACGTTTAAAGACCAACCCCTACTATCCCCAGACTAATGGTCTTGTGGAGATGTTAAACTCTATATTAAAGACTATGCTATGGGCATTTGAAGACCAGTTTAAAAGGGCAAAGTTAACCATTAAACCCAGTAAGTGAAAAGTGGGTATGACAGAGGTCACTTACATAGGACACAGAGTGGGAAATGGTAAGATTAGGCCGGAATATGTCAAAGTGGAAGCTATTCAAGCACAACCAGTTCCTGTTACTAAACTAAAAAGCAAGTGAGAGCATTTCTAGGGACTGCGGGTTACTGTGGAAAATGTGTGCCTAGTTATGGTGCAATAGCTTCACCACTTAAAGACCCAACTAGGAAAAATAAAACAGATAAGGTAGTACTGACCACAGATTGTGAACAGGTATTCTAAAAACCTAAGAAGAATTTGGGAGGACCTCCTGTGTTAGCCAGCCCAGATTATAGAGAAGAGTTTGTTGTACAAGTGGATGCATCAGATTATGGGGTGGGGGCTGTATTTAGCAAAGTTTCCTCAGCAGGAGAAAACACTGCAGTGGGGTTAATAATGCAAAGGCAAATGGATTGCCCATGAGAGGAGTGGGTTGATATTCCCAGACAGACTCGTTGTTTTGCAAGGGTTACTTGAAAACTGTGCTTGAGTTATGGGGGGGGGGTGAAGAAATTATGCATTGTTATTTGTGCTAGCATGTCTGGCTGAGTTTTTCTAAATAATTTCAGATTAACCTGTGTATTGTATGCCAGCATGACTAGCTATGATATTGTAAATATGTTCTTATATGTCGATTTATGATCTGTTTGTACAGAATGTTTTAAAGACATGAACAGTGTCCTTTTACATTTCTAACTGCGCATGTTTGTGAAGAAAGATTTAAAAGACAAATTGTCTCAGATTCAGCTGATCTGCAGATGATGTCACTGGAATGTTGACAGTTGCTATGTGCTACTGTCAGAAGCTGGAAGACAGGAAGGAACTTTAGTAAACAGCTGTTGAAATGAATATTAAAACTGGGACAGCTGTGACAGTTAGGCCAGTCTATAAAAGAGCATGCTGAAGACAGTTAACAGTCAGTAGTCATTTACAGTTGTCAGTTGTCAGTTATAGTTGTGAGTTGTTGACAGATGTACTGTGCAGTGTACACCCAAAAGGACTCACCAAGTCTGCAAGCCTGTTTTCACATGAAAATGTGCATCCTTGAGGTCTATATAACACATCCAATTGTCCTGTCTTAGAAGAGGAAAATTGGACTGTAGGGAGACCAATTTTGCCTGCTTGACATACTGATTCAAGTGATTCAGGTCTAGAATGGGACTGTGATCCCCCGTTTTCTTGGGCAATGAGAAGACCCATGAGTAGACTCTGGATTCTATCTGGCTTGTGGGAACCAGTTGGATGAATTTTTCTAGCACCTTGAAAATCTCTGCTGCTGCAAGTTCCCACTGACTATTTGGGCTGTCACATACTCTCTTCTTTTTGACAGAAGAAAGAGAAAATGGTATAGAATACCTTCTGGAGATAATACTTAGCACCCACAAATCCATGGCTATGTTTTGAGAAGCTTGTAGGTACAAATATAAGTGCAAATAAAGCATCCCCCTGACTGTCTTCACAGTGCAGCAATCGAGCAACTCTTCAAGGATGCTGAAAAGGCCTTTGGAGAATGGTTCATGAAAGCCCTGATTCTGCAGTCCGCCCCTACTCCTGTGGTGATATCCATTATTGTTGCTGCCTCTTCCTCTGCCTTGAGGTTTATCCCCAGTAGACTCCTGATAAGGGATCTGTGCTTTCCTGAAGCACATCCTCTTTTCTTACTGAATCCTAAAGTAGGGTCTCTGGGGCATGGAGACATAGATGCTTAATACAGAGAGAGTCTTACCATTCTGCTGACTCATAGTGGATCCAAAAAAAGTAGACCCCTCAAAGGCGGCATTAATGAAGGACATCCTGAAGCTTTCTACAAAGTCATAGAGGTAAAGTCATGCATGCCGGAGAATGGAAAAGCCAGTGCCTGCAGTCCTTGTTTTACTATCAGCTGCTCATGGCTACATTGGATGAAGATTGGAGGGTAGACAACTGAATCCATTGCCCTCTGGACATCTGCTGGTAATAACCCTGAAAGAAACTCAGAAATTACTTCAAGTATCTCTGAAATCTGGTGATAAAAGCTAGATAATACAGCACCGGGTCAGTGAAGTGTAAGTCTGTTTTCCATAGCAGTCCATTGCCTTTGACTATCTATTAGGGGATGGACCAAAGAATTCTCTTCAGATAGTTCCTTTTTAGTGGCAACTCCTATAATACTCGCATCTACCAGAGGACCCTTGCTCCAATGTTTCCTGTCTACAGGGTCAGAGAGAATTTTGTCTGGCATTTTGGAGATAGGGTCCATCACATCAACATCCTTCCTTATTCATTGAGCCATCAAGTCAATGAGGGGATGAATGAGTGGTACTAACCAGAAGGAAGATGAGCCAGACCCAAAAGCTTCTAGGAACACAGACTCATCAGAAGAAGGCTAACTGTTGACCACCCCCCCTCTCTGTTTCATCAATGCCAGAAAATCGTCAAAAATGATGTCCTCAGATGGGGGTCCTGGGGATCCTTCACTCACATCAAAGCCTGTGTCTTCACTGACAGATTCAGGTGAAAGAGTCCAAGTGCTTCTGTTTTCCATGTTCATTTCCTATGAACCATTAGAGTGGGAATATGAAAGGGTTTGGAATCAAACTGAAAGCTAACATGACAGGAAACGGGGACTGACTGTGTATGTCTTACAGAAGGATGAGAAACAGAAGCTGATCCAAGCTAGGATTTGGATGGTGTTAACCCTGAACAGATCAACATTTCCCTCAGCATTGACAGTTCTCAGTGAAAAGCCTCAAAGGTTGAAGAATCCCACAGCTCTGTAGGCTCCCTCCTGTCCTTGGACATGATGGGAACCTTGGAACAGATGGTCCTTGACCCTGAGGCTGATCTCGGCACTGAGCTATCTAGCACCAAAGTGTTAAGGAGAAGGGATGGCTCTGATAGTTTTGATGTCAAAAACCTATCAAAGAGTTGAGACATCTAAGCTTTGTCTATGAGACTCTTCCAGATTTGAACATAGAAGACCTGAAAAAATACGCAATTCACATACTCTCTCAAAAGTCTGCAATGTCTGTTGGAATGGCGGATTAAAAATACTTGGATGATATAATAAGTTCCTTGAACTATTCACATTATTAAACCACAGTGTCAAATTCAATTTCCTGACAAATAAATTTAAATAGATCAAGACAGTTGGGCCTCCTGGTGGGCACAAAAGTGAACCCTTTTGACAATAAATCAGCATGAGAAATAGTTATATCCTTCACAGAATAATTATAAACTTTAAAGTCATTTGATGTATTTATGATTATTTTAACACCTGATTGCTCAGTATCTGAAAACAGTCCTAAATCATCTATTTGCAATGTTGGTGCTGCTTGTAAAATTGTTTGGGTCTCATTCCTTGTGTAACATACACCTGTTCGGTTGTCCTTCTTGACATATTGCTGTTCCGTTGTTGTCAGCCTTGGATCCATTTGGATCGCCTCACTTCTTGCTGTTCAAAAGGGGTGGGATTACTTGATGAATGAGCATTTATCACTTCTGCTGATGTTGGAAAGCCTGTAGACATCTGATTGGCCAATGTCCTCTTGTTACCATGGAAACCTGGAAGGTTTGGATAGGCATGTCCATTTTGAAATTCTCGGATATCTCTTTTAAACTTGGCTTTTTTATATTGTAATATCTTTTCACAAGCAGCATCCACTCTATTAAACATATTTCTGTAGTTAGTGTCATAGTCAACAAATAGAGTGGATGCTGCTTGTGGAAAGATATTACAACCTAAAACAGCCAAGCTTAAAAGAGATAGCTGAAAATTTCAAAATGAACATGCGAGTATGTGAATCGCATATTAGAGATATTTGCAATGAAAAGTGTAAGGTGCATGTGGCTATGAACAAAAGTTATTAAAAGATGTTATAGGTGAGGTGAATATAAGACTTATGAAACCAGATAAGGGTGGGGGTTTGGCTATTATGAATCAAATAGATTATGTGAGTGCAATGCACTTGTTACTATTAGAAGATAACTATGCCATTTCATCTTCAAATGAGATCAATATTGCATATGCCAAGATAGATGCACTACTGTTTGATTTATTAATCAAAGGTTCACTTGAAAAACATGAGTATGAATTCATGTTAAATGATGAAACAGCAGTAGCCAATATTTCTGGCATACCAAAATTACATAAAAACATTTACCAACCCCTTTTTAGACCAATAGTAGATACACAAAGGTCTAAAACATGTTTTATAGCTATATTTCTGGACATAGCATTTATGAACAACATTTTGAAGCTTCAACAAGTTTGTAAAGATTCATGGCACTTTTTGCAGATGATGAGTGAAACTGAGTTTAATTCTGATTGCTATTTGGTCACAACTGATGTGTGTAATTTATTTATGGTCACCCCACATGATATAGGTCTTCAATAGTTTGAGAGCCAATTGCTAAAATCCAGTGAATATAGTACCAACAGGGTGTACACTATGGTTACACTCATGGAAACTTAAAATATAATTGTTTACATTTTGAAGGACAATTTTTTAGGCAAGTAACTGGGGTGGCCATGGGTGCAGCATGTGCACCTATGTTTTCCAATTATAATATGGCCAAATGGGAAGACCGGTATATTTTTAACAGTCAATTTGTAAATTATTGGACATTATATACATGGTTGTTGGATGATATATTCATTTTGTGAGTGCAGACGGAAGAAAAACTTAACAATATTTTGACATATTAACAACACATTTGATTTCCTGAGTTTTTCGTATAATTGCAATGTAAATCAAATTGCCTTTTTGGACATGTTACTTAGCAAAGATGCTCTAGGGGGGCATTGTGTTTCTTCTATTTATCGCAAGCCTACCTTTTTTAATAATTACCTTCACTACTCAAGATGGCACACACAACATCAAAAATAGTCTGTAGTGAAGGGTCAGTTTGTTAGGCTTACCAGAATTATTTTGTATATAAATATTTTTTATTCTGAATGTGACAAATGAATGGACATGTTCATAAGTAGAGGTTATCAACCAGGTTTCTTACAAGACATAAAGTTAGAGGTAATTGTTAAATGAAATCTGGGTTTTTACTCCCCTATATTACATGATGTAAGTAGATTTAATGGAAGGGACAATTCTGTTTTGAATGGTAATAAAGAAAAGATGGAAAATTCCTTTATTAACACTTTTACTTTGGACAGTCCAGCAATAGCCACTGTAATTAATAAAAAATATCCATTACTCACAGTGGATCCTTTGTACCTGGAAAATGTTGGACCTAGTCCTGCAATTGTCTATAGAAAGGATAGGTTGTTAAAACATTTATTAGAAAATAAAGCATTTCATAGACATTTGAAGGAACAGTACCTTTAAATGAGGACATTGTTCACCATGCAAGTATTATAATAGAGACTGTTAGATTCAACATTAGATGAACTGGCTATAAAGTCAATGGTCATTTTTATTGCACTACCTGTAATGTTGTATATTTAGCTCAGTGTTTACAATGTCAGTCATATTATATTGGGAAAATATCTCAGAGATTAAAGGACTGTATTTTTGAGCACAACACAGATATAAAAAACAACAACAAATGCCCTGTATAGGCATATTTTGGATAATTCTACATATTTTTGTTGGCTTTTTAGCTGTTCTGCAGGTTAAGAAGGATGTTCAAGGTAAAATGGCTGATGAACATCTGAGTGAGCAAGAATTAAAATGGCAGATTAGATTAAATGCCCTTATCCCTCCTGGTTTAAATGATGGCTGTTCAGTAATATCTGTTTTAAAATTAAGGAGTTAAGGAATTATGTTTTATAAGTATTTGTATTGATATATATATTTCTTAATATACACATACATTTATAAATATTTTATATACATTTTTGTTATATGAATCATGTGATTTTTATTATGGTTTGATTGGTTGCTTTGAATATAAAAGGGTTAACTGTGTAATTGTGATTGTTCTGAAGAAGTTCTAATGTACGGAACAAAAACACTGAACCTTTGCTTTGTGGTTTATTAAACTTCAATTTTAGTCTGAACAGCTTGAACGGATTCCATTTCATTTTAATTTATTCTGGCTGGTTTTATTTGTGACTACAAGAAATGGAACCAAGTTTGAGATGTATGGTGCTGAGAGACGTCAGTTCCAATAGCCTTGGTTCTTTTGGATCCAATTTTGAAGGCAGGGAAGTATCTGAAGACCTCTTATGGGACATCTCAGAGTCCCCTTTTTCCTTGGACTTGTGTTCAGAGTTATCCCTGTCTGTCCACATCTGCTTTCTCCCTAGATTTCTTGTTTATAGCTTTGACAGAAGAAATGGATGAAGGTGATGTAGGGTCAGCAGACCCTGTCTGGGAAGGGAGGAGTCCCTTGACAATAAGCTTTTCACTCCTGGTTTGTAATGCTTTAGCATGAAAAGCAGCAGGATTTACATTAAGTATCGAAATGTGCAACCCCTAAACAAAATATGCAGAGAGAGAGAAGTCCTTGAGGGTGCAGCTTAAGCCCGCACTCTGTGTACTTTTTAAAGCCTTGTCTATCAGTCATAATAGACACAGTAACACACATACAAACACACACACACACACACACAGACACACACACACACACACACACACACACACACACACACACACACACACACACACAAGGAAAATATTGGCTGACTAAACCTAACTTACATAGACAGTACCTACAGCAATTTAAAGCCAAAAATTCTTGACACTTCTATGAGCTACTTACAAAATATTTAGAAAAATACTAATTACTATACTAACAATCCTAAATTCCTATATTAAATACCTATGCTAACTACAAAACATACAACTAAACTAGCTAATAATTCTTTGAAACGTGATATATGCAGTAAACTAAAGAGAGTAAAACTCTCTCAGTAAGGAAGAAGTGAACAAAGGTACTGGAAAAGATACAAATTACTGGAGCATTCAGAAGCATGACCGATCACTTCAGATGTCAAACAAAGTCTTCTGTAATAGGGTGGAAGCCAGGGAATTATGGTTGGGGGAGGAGTCAGAGCCCTGGAGCCAAAAACTTCAAGACTGATGCTGATGTCACATCTGACAACCCATAGCTGAACTGGATGAAAACATACAACATTGCATCAAGACTCTGTTTTCACCTTCACAGTGTTTGAGCTTGAAGTACAATTTCTCAATGTTCATTTAATAAAATAAACAAACATTGACTTGCTAGTTCACCAGCTATCTTTAACCATCCATGCAAAATGCAGTCAGATTGTCTACCAATACCATAGTCCTTTTTTTTACATGCAGCCAAGTAAGCAGTACAGGGGATGTCGAACAGTTTGCTCAAGCAATTCAATTCTAACAACTATGTCAGTACAGAACTTCATCACATCACAGTACACTTATGTTTACATTGCACCACCAGGTATATATTTTAGGGATAATTTAGTAATGTTAGATAGTAAACCCTTAGTTACTGAATTTCTTTTTACCATTCCACACATTTCTGTGTTAAACTATGCAGATTTGCTTATTAATGCTGCAGCTTATGTTCAATGACCATTTTTATTATTATTTATTATTATTTATTTTATTTTATTGACATTTGTAGACTGGGAAATCCATTTTCAGTGGAGGCCCAGGGAGAAAAGCTTCATAGTTAAACAAAAGTGTTATACCATAATTAAACAAGAATACGTACAAAAGAAATATAATGTTGAAGAGATACATATGGATTCTTAGCAATATACTTTCAATCAGAAAAATAATAATGAACTGTATTATAGTATAGCATAAAACTGATACATTTCATAGGCTGGAGAAATAATGATTCAGAGGAGAAAATAGAAGATATCAGAGTGGGTTTAAGGCAGATTCAGAGTATAATACATTTGTAAAGTTAAGGGGGCTTACTCTGTGTTCCACAGGTACAGCTGGGATTGTTTAAAAAGTGGGTTTTTAGTGCAGTTTTAAAGATCATAAATGAGTTAAGCTGAGTAACAGAAGAGGGGAGGTTATTCCATAGTCTGGTAATGCTATATGAATAAAGGCATTGTCCTGCTCTCTTACTGGTTTAACTACATTTAGAAGGGTTCTTTCTGAGTAGCGGAGGGTTCGAGTAGGTGTGTATATGTGCAAGACAGAGTATAGTGCGGGAGAGCTATCAGGCTGGAAAATTAGCTTATGAGCAAATGTTAATTGAGTATAGTAAAGATAGTGGTGAAATTCTAGCCAGGACAGGTTTGAGACAGCACTGCAGTGGTGTGAGAGATTGGGCATGTTGGAGGTGAATTATGCTATCTTGCACAATTGCAGCTTATTACTGAGGTTGGTGAAAATGTGGCTTCCATACAAGATGGATGGGATAAGTAAAGTGTGAGCTAGTTTTATCTTAGTTTGTTTATCTAGGTGAAGTTTATGAAGGTATAGTTTGCCCAGTTTGAAGTGTTATTTTTTACTGTATTTAAATTGTTTTGTTCAAAGGAGAGTTTGTCATCAATAGTAATTCCTAAAAGTTTTACATATTGCACCTGTTCTATTTCTGTTTTATATGAAAAAAGTTTGAAATCTATAGATGGAGGTTTTGATGAGAATAGTAACAGTTTAGTTTTTTGGGTTCAGCATTAACTGGGCATCATTAAGCAATGTTTCTATGGAGGAGAAGGCATCTTGGGTGATCTTCTGGATGTTAGTGAAATTGTTGGAGGAGGAGATGATAGCTGAATCATCTTCATATTGAGTCAATGTGCTTTGTTGGGAGGTTTTATTTAGATCATTAATGAATATCTTGAAAAGCAATGGTCCTAAAATGGACTCTTGGGGGTACCTGTGTTGTTTGCTAGGTACTCTGAGTGTTGGTTTTGCCATCTAACTGATTGCTGTCTATCATTTTAAGTAAGAGGAAAACCAGGTTATTACACTAAGAGAGCATGAAATTTTTTCTAAGTCCTGTAATAGCTTTGGGTGTGACACTGTATCAAAAGCTTTTGATAGGTCTAACAGCAGTACTGATGCTGATAGGCCAGCTTCAAAAGCTTTATTTACAGTATCAGTGAAGGATAGTAAAGCTGTGGTCATGCTACCATGTTGGGTGGGAGCTAGGAGGTTGTTGTTGATGAGGTGATTTAGAAGATGGGTTTGTATGCATTCTTCCAAGATTTTTGATAGTGGGGAGAGAATGAAGATTGGCCAGTGGTTTGAGAGATCATGCGCATTACCCCCTTTGTGTAGTGGGGTTATAATGGATTTTTTCCATCGCTGGGGCACATAAGATTCAGTGATTGAACAATTAATAAGAATACTAACAGGGTAAGCTATAGCTCTGCCTGCAAGTTGTAAGTATTCAGGTGGTAAGTTATCAGTGAAGAGTGATCAGAGCTTTTGTTTGGTTAGCAATATTAGAATTAGGGATGTAGGTACAGGTTGTAGTAAGAAGGATGGATTGGTAGAATACTATTAGAGGGAGCTATATTGTGTATAGGGGTATAGGGTCTATTTGTGTGGTATTTTTGAAATTGGGGTTGCTTTTTGAGGATGTGTCCTTGACTAGTTTTTGGATCATTTCAATGAAATGGCTGTTAAATATTTGTGCTATTTGGTAAGGGTCTTTGTCAGTAGAGGGCGATGGGTTTTGAATGTTACCTGGGTTAAGTAGGGAGGATACAGATTTCCAGAATATTTTTGGATTATTACTTTGGGAGGATAGTTGTGAGGAGAAATATGTTTTCTTATCAGTTATGATAATCCTTTTGCAGCATTTCTATTTTTTTTTAATTTTTGTTCATTTTATTTAGTTCTACAATTTTTCCAGATTTTCCAGGCTTTCTCCCTAGACTGCAGGATTTGTTCAGTATGCTTAGTTAACCAGGGGACATGGTTAGATTTCATTTGTTTTGTACAAAAAGGTGCTAGGCTGTTTAATGTGCTAAGAATGATGTCATTAAAATGGTGTACAGCATCATATAGGGGCAGTGATTTTAATAGGGACCAGTTTTGAGCTTGAAGGGTAGTGATAAATATATTTTGGTTTAAGTGGGGAGAGGTTCCTGATAGATTTGTATGTGTGTGATTTGGGGATGTGTAGTTGGGTTCTATGAGTGTATGCAGGTAGGTGGCCACTTAAAGTGTTTGGGAGGGTGTTGGTACTGTTGTAGTAGGGGGGTGGGATACAAGAATCCAGTCTAATGTAGCTTCAGCTCGGGTGTTTAGGGTATGTGTAGGCTCTGTGATAAGTTGCATAAAACTATGGAGATTAATGCTAGTGTTAGGAGCTTTGGACTTTAGGTTTTGCCAGTTGATATTAGTATCACCTAGAATAATAGTTTCTTGGGAGATATTGTTGTTAATCTAACATCGGAAATCTCCTAAGTGGAGGATGTTTTGACCAGGGGGACTATAGACGGTGACAATACAGAGTTGTTTGTTAGGGTTTATATAGAGGGATTTTATTTGGATTTCCATACTACTGAAAGTGGAGACTGGCTTTGGATGTATATTTATTGTTAAGAAGTCCTTATAGATTAGGGCTACACCTCCTCCTTTTTTGTGGTTTCTGCCATTGCAAAGAATGTTGTAGCCTGGTGGAAGAATTTTGGAGTCAGATATATGTGTTTTAAGCCAGATTTCAGTTATTGCTGCAATCTCTGGTGAATGGCGACAAAGCCAAGCCTGGAATTCAGTTAGGATTCATGCATTAATAGTTACAAAGTATAAATCATGCACTTTAGGGGAAGTAGTATATTTTGGCAGGTTATTTGGTCCTGGATTGGGGTGAACATCTCCACATTCAGGTAATACTTGGGGGAAATGTAGTAGTGTGTGTGGTGGATGTGTTTTTAGTAAAGGTGGTTGTGGGTAATGTTGTATTACATTCAGTTTTATATTAGTGGGGGTGAGGTGTGTTTTGGCTATAAATAAGGTGCTGTTTATTAATAGGGAGGGTGAGATGTTGGAGTAACTAGTTAAATTATGTTGTGAGTAGCTAGTGTTTTGGATGTTGGAGGATATGTTTTTATTCTAGAGTGTGTGGAGGTGGAGAGGGATAATAGCAGTAGTGAAGTAGTAAGGGTAGGTAAGAGTAAAAACTGTTTTAGTAAGTGGTTCATAATGGAAATATAGGGATTGGAAATTGGTTGTAAATGCTAAGTTAGGTAGTGGGGGTGTTGTGTTAATAGAAAGCAAGTGGCATGAGAGGGGGGAGGGGATGTTAATGATGTTAGGAATGGTATTGGTCAGGTGGATGAAGTGAGGAGTTACAGGAAGTAGAAATCTAATGAATGTGGGGGTGGGTGGGAATGGAGATAGGGTAGGGGAGCAGAGTGAGCCCGGTGCAAAGTGGTGGGTGAATGGAGCGGGAAGGACCAGGATCCTGAAAGTTGCTGCAATTGACAAAAACAATCAGTTAAGTAAATTGTTATCTGTGGAAGCAAGACTAGAGGAGAAATGAGTATAATTTAGTATGCTATATGGTGCTCACTTTCCTACAGGGGTTGCAGCATCCAGGAGATTACACTATACAGAGGGAAGGAGAAAATAAGTCATATAATCTCTAGCTTGGTGTGCACACCACTTATACTAATGAAATACTATAGTATAGTGCCCTTATCTTGTACCACTTAACATATTTTAAGGTTCAATATAAGAGTACTTCAGTAGCAATTAACATACATTAAAGTCCCAAGGCTGAAATGGACATCTGGGCAGAGTTTCTGTTTTAATCCTTTATGTCTTAGGCCAGAAGGCTATGTCTTGGGGGGAGGTTAACTGCAGCTACAGGAGAGTGAGTGGCTAATATCAACAGAAGGAAGGAATGGGAGAAAATATTCAGATAAATCAAGTGAGAGGACGTATGAAAAAAGCAAAGATTACCAGCTGACAACAGTTATTCTTAAAACCAAAACAGCAGTAGTGGAAAAAATTAATTAAACAAAAACTCCACTGTATGTAGTACTTAAAAACACAGTCAGAGGTTGCAGCCATCAAACCAAACACAACAGTGGTGGAAAAATGCATTTACCAAACATCCACAATATGTAATACTTTACAACACAGTCATGAGTTGCAGCGCATTCAGTACATATTATAAACAAAAAGGCAGTCTGATGAAGGATATAAGCTATAACTATTGTCTAATAATACAGAAGATTCAAAATGGTGTTTGTGTTAAATCCAATCTTGCAACAGTCATAAACACAAATGTAGTTCAAAGATTTGTTAGCAGAGGCACCAAAAAGAAGGAAGAGAAAATATAGTATATACTTCTATCTTTCTTAACAGGAGCTGTTAGGCAACAGTCAGGTGTGTACTGTACGCTAACGGCATGAAACCCATATGTTATACCCATTAGCACACTACAGAGACTATGTTTCAAAACATAGATAAATGTGGGTAGATTACTACAATACAACATTACTGGAAGACTAGGGCAGGTTAGAACTTTGTCTCCACCAGCAGGAGACTTTAAAATACAAATGACTATTTAAATTACACAAGCTAGTACATGTTACGCATAGTAAATACAATAGAAAGTAGAGTCGCTGTGTATAAGAAGCTATCAATATCACTTTCCTACACTAGAAAAAAAGTGCAGACAACAGGCAACTTTTAGCTTAAAAAACAAACATGCATAACCAAACATACATGGCGAGTACATCATGCTACAGGGAAAACAAGGTAAGGGGAGAAACTGCGTCTATCCTGGAAGGCTGAAAAATGGCACCAAAATAGTTTTTAGAGTAATTTAAGACCTCTGAATTGCACTGATTGGGGGGATGACAGGCACAGCATGTTAACTAACAGAGATCCGGACCTCTAGGAGTGGGCTGGACCAGGATCCTGAAAGTAGCTGCGACGAAAACAATCAGGTAAGCAAATTTTTATCTGGGGAAGCAAGACTAGAGGAGAAATGGATATAATTTAGTATGCACTCTAGCCAGAATTAGCTTAATTCTGGCCACAGTGCACTGCATAGAAATACAAGGCATTAAAAACAATGTAAACATCAATGTAAAAAAAACAAGCCATTTTATTTATTTATTTATTTATTTTATTTTACATTTGTTAACCGGGCTGGTCTAACTGGATACATATCCGTTTTCAGTAGAGGCCCGAGGAGAAAAGCTCCAATACACAATAGAAGTACATATTTAAATTGCAAGATTCAAAGTATTGTTACAACAAGAGAATACAGCTTACATATGCAGGAATGAAAATTTACATAGATGTTATATAAGACTAAAGGACAGACAGGAAATTATACACAGAACATTGATTTCGTTAAAGATACTGAAAAATAGACTGAAATCAGAGATTTTCCTTATTACTAAAAGGAAAGAGAAATTTTAGAGATCTGCAATTAGGGAAATGGGCTAAGGAAGTGGACCTAGAAGTAAAGAGATATGTAGTTAGTCAGGTTCTCGACATGGGCATGTCCATTGTGTGGAGAGATATTCTTTAAGGTTAGCTTTGAAATGATAGAGCGAAGAAGTAAGTCTAAGGTTGTTTGGCAGGGAGTTCCACTGCTTGCCAATGGAATTTGCATAAAGGGCATCCCCACCTGAGTTTTTTGCTTTAATGGTTAGGATCTGGATGCTGTTTGATGATCGGAGACTATTGAGGTTAGTATATGGAGTTAGACTTTTGCACAGTGAGGGAGTTCTATCAGGATGGTTGATAATTTTATAAGCTTCGGCGAGTTGGCTAAGTTTGAGGAGATTTGGCAGTTCCAACCAGCCAAGTCTTCGCAGATTAAGGCAATGATGGGTTCGATAAGGGAACCTGTAATAAATCTGGCAATGTGGTTATAGGCAAGAGAGAGCATGTTAAGTTCACGTTTATTGAGAAAAGAGAGGATCGGGGAAGCATAGAGGAGGGAAGAGAGGAGATGGGTACGAGCAATAGTTAATTTGGTAGTGGGAGTTAGGAAGTTTTAATTCTGTACATAGATCCTAGTTTTTTGTTAACAGACTTTACTGTTTGGGTAATGTGTATGTCAAATTTGAGCTTATGATCAATAGTGACACCTAGCAGTTTGGTACTGGTGACAGGGGTTATGAGGGTCCCATTAGTGGATTTAATATGAAAGGTTGTGTTGTTAGTGTTTGGGAGTTCTTTACCTAGAGGTGAGAAGACGTTGGGGAAGAAAAGTAATAGTTTGGTTTTAGATGGGTTAAGTAGAAGTTTTAAGTCAGTGAACCATTTTTCAACTAGTGCAAAACAATGTTGTGTGGTCATTTGGAGATTCGAGAGGGAGACGTTGGAGCAGATTAAGGTGGAGTCGTTGGCGTATTGTATACAGGTGGATTTAGGGATGATTGATTGAAGGTCATTTATGAAGATGGAAAACAGAAGTGGACCCAGTATTGAGCCCTGAGGAACGCCTATGGTATTCGGGAGCAGTCCCGATATTCTGTTTTGCCATAGGACAGCTTGTTGCCTACCAGTGAGGTAGGAATTGAACCAGTTTAGTGCTGGAGTGTCCAGACGTAGGGTTTCAAGGATGTTGAGAAGGAATTGATGATTGACCATATCGAATGCTTTTGATAGGTCCAGAAAGAGGGCAGATGATATGAGTTTGTTATTGCGATTGTTGTTGATTGAGTCAATAAAGGAAAGGAGGGCAGTAGTTGTACTATGGTGCGGACGAAAACCATGCTGGGCATTGGACAAGAGATTATTAGAGGTCAGATAGTGAAGAAGTTGTTTGTGGATGCATCTTTCCATGATTTTCGCTATGGGGGACAGGATGGCTATTGGTCTATAATTTGACATTTCCAGGGAGGTACCTCCTTTGTGAAGTGGAATGATATAGGAAGTCTTCCAGATTGAGGGAATGTTCATCTCAGTTATAGATCTGTTTATTAGGATTGATATGGGGTAGGCTATTTCATCAGATGCAATTTGTAAGAATTCCGCAGGAAGGTGGTCAGCCGCTAGGGTAGTTGGTTTGAGTTTTTTTAGGAGGGAGCGTACATAGGAGGAAGAGACTGGCTTTAAATTAAAGGGGGTAGGGTTGTCACGTCGCAGTTTAGCAGCAGGTGGGGAAGTGGAGGTAAGGTGACTGGCTAAGGTTTGGATAGTCTCAGTGAAGAAGGAGTTAAAGGTGTTGGCTACTTCTTCTTGGCCTTTCTCTAAGAGTTTCTCAGGGGTTGGGGTGGAAGTTTTGCCTGGGTGCAGAAGGTTGTTAAAACCTGCCCAGAATTTCTTTGGGTTGTTCTGGTGTTTTTGCTGGAGGCTGCAGAAGTATTGTTTTTTGTCTTGGGTTATGGCAGTTTTCATGGCATTTCTTAGTTGTTGAAATTTACAACGGTCTTGGGGGGTTTTTGTGGCTCTCCATTTTTCCCAGGCTTGGTCGCGAAGTTTGATTTTGGATTTAGTATCAGTAGTGAGCCAAGGTGCTATGCGAGTTTTGGTTCTAATTTGTCTATGTGGAGCATGTGAGTCAAGTATCTTAAGGAACGTGTCATTGAAGTTTAGCACCTCACATCATAGAGTATTAGATGTCAAGCACTTGGCCAAGTCAAAAATTGAGAAATAAGATTGCTGTAGCAAATAAGGGAAACTTGACAGACAGGAAACCAATAAAAACACAAGGGCTTATGGTACACCAAAGCAACATGCCTAACTGGACAGGACTGATTATTAGTCATTTGTTTTACTTAAAGTAGTGCTAACTTCTCCAACTTCAGTTGATTTTAGAGGGCTGTAGTAACATCACTAATTCACATAAGCCACATTAATAAAGCAGTGCACCTCACAAGTTGAGCAAATCAAATGAGTGCACACACAAACTCTTGAAATATTAAAAACATCATTATGTGAGGCAAGACCAGCACCCAGTATGGACTGAATTCACAAACTTTCATGAGCAAGTGAACTGTCTTAATTGCAACACATAGCTAAATTCAGTTCCTAATTCACAAAGTACAAAGTTCAAAAATAAAATAAAAAAAAATAAGTAAAGTCATGAATAACAGATGTGGATGTACTACGCCTTCTGCACTAAGAGGAAAGGATTATCTTTTACATCCACTAGCGACCCAAGCAACAAAACTGGGTGATATACAGTGGAGTATGGATCTAGGAAATCAGATCTGTGATTTGTTGACTGGATAAGCAAATTTTACTAGTTGTGCTGTACAATGACATGATTATCTTTTGCATTCAAAGGTGACAAGGCAATAAAAGTTGGTAATATGTAGGTCCATATGGAGTTAAGAGATCACATCTGTAATCTGTATGCCAGTTATGTGTATAATAGTAACATTACCTAGTATATAAAAAGTTCTGTTTTGTTTACAAAAATACCTTCTCTCTCAATAGTTAGTACTAGCAGGGTGTTATGTGAGTTCCTGAAAAACAGAAGACAATGCTGCTATTCCACACAGTTATTGCTTCTGGCTGTTCAAATACATCAGCTCTAAACAAAAAAAAGACCATACATTTAAGTATTAAACAACTTTCCTTGGGTAAATTTACATTATATGCATGAGTTTGAGGAAACAAGGACTTCAGTCCATCCATCCACAACAGAATGTTGTTAGTAAACATCAACATGCAGCATGATGATTCACTACTTTAGATCTGTCTCACAGCCCCTGGGTCCACTGTTTAATCCTTATCTATGTGTGAAGTTTGCATGTTCTCCCCTTATCTGTGTAGGTTTCCACCAGCACACCAGTTCTTTGTCCTCTCACACACACACACACACACACACACACACACACACACACACACACACACACACACACGTGCACATGCAAACACACAGTCTTTATACATTGATACAAAATCAAGTGCATGGCAACAACTGAGCTATTTTAAACACTTTTAAATGTAAAGCTCATTTTATGTAAGCACTTAAGAGAATGTCAGCACCTCCTGAGTAAGATAACAAAATAAGGGCATCAATAAACACATCACTGCTGTACTTCACTAGTAATTCATCAAGCTTTTCTGCATTGACTGTACTGTTAGAATGTTGCATCACAGAAGTGATACCAACATGAGTTTATGCCACAGTATTACAGCAATCATCACTGCATGATGCCAATGATCTCACCATTTCACAATGTAATTCTAGCACAGCAGTGCCATGGAACATTTTCTCTGCACTATGGAGATTTTTGAATATTTCTGTATCACAGCAATCATGTCAGATGATGCAAACCATCATCATCAGATGTTCTACAGTAGTGAGTTACAGTGTTGCTACCCAATAATAATAATAATAATAATAATAATAATAATAATAATAATAATAATAATAATAATACCCATTTGTTAACCAGGCAGGTCAACCAGAGAGACAGTCCTCCATCTTCAGGAGCAACCTGGAAGCAGTGCTGGGTTAGGAGACTTGGTCAAGGTCACAAAGAAGGTATGTAAGGGCAAGAACTAAATCTCACAGCATTAACTCTCTTTGCCAACTGCCAGACACATATTTATGCCATAATGTTTCCAGGCCCAGCTATGATATCAGAATGCTAATGTAAAACAGTAGTGATATCTATCACAGATATGCTAGAATGAACTTATACCACAGCTATAGTGTCTGCTACAGCAGAATACTGTTGCTCAAAAGAGGTAAAAAATATGTAAGGCCATGTGGATGATGCCCAAATATACTGTTCTATAAGTGTGATTATCTGCAGGAAAGAGAATAGAATGCTGTTGTACAGCAAAGATAATGTCAGCATGTTCTTGTAAACAGAGATGTCAGGATGCTATTGCTCCACTGCAATAATATCAGTGTGATGGTGCACCATAACAGTGATGTCAGAATGTGTTGTATCACTGTAGTAATATTACTATGTTGTTATTCTGCAACAGTGATGTCAATATGCAGTAGTGCCAAAACAGTCATGACCATGTGCTGGTGTAGCTTGACATGATGTCTGTGTGCAACAGTACTACAGCAATGCAGTCCTTACACATCTCTACAGCAACAGTGACATCACTATACTGTACTACCATGAATGTGTTGTCATTAAGATTATGTACCTTAAAGTGATGTCACTGTGCTGGTATACCTCACAGTGATATCACTATGGTACTGCACCACAGCAGTGATGCCATTATATCTCATTACCATTGCAGTTATGTTATTATACTGCTGTTCCATAGCAGTAACACCACTATGATGGTGTACTATAGCAGTGACATTAGTATACCACAAGGTTATCAATATGCTGCATTACCAAAGCTACAACATTCTTATTTTGGTGTAATACAGTAGTAATTCCAGTATACTCTTAGTTTTGGACTATGGCTAAATCACAAAAGTAATGTTAACATGAACACTAATAAAGCACAGAGATGATGTCAGAATGTTAGTGCTCCACATCACTGGTATCAGACCAGGTTACACTTGGCAGTATTAGCAGGAGGCTGTTCTACAAGAAGAATGATGTCCGATTATTATAACATAACAGTATGAAAAAAAATCATCATATCAGAATAATGACAAAAAGCTGTCTCAACAAATTGGTAATTACAAAATACCACTGTACAGGTGATGTCAGACTGCAGCTGTACTATAGCAGTCATGTCAGGATACTGTGGTATATGAAAGGTTACACTTAAAAATACTCCTGCTTCACAGCTCTGACAAAACAGAACTATACTACTTACTGTGTGCTGTTGTTGTAAAGTTAAAAGGATGCTCTTTCAAAGTAATGATCATAAAATAATGCAACAATATAGCAAAGTATGAATACCACTTTATTTATCTAATGATATCTCAGTAATGATGCCAGTGTACTGAAACCATAGTGGCAACTCTAGTATTACATCAAGGGAAAAATGTCTTTGGGTTTCATTATATACAGCTTATACTGTAGTTCTCCTAGTCTGGGTATCATCAACCATGAAATGCTCAAAGCAGGATCCTAAATGTTAACTGCAGGAATTATTATAATGACCTACAGCTGCAACTTCAAAGAACTAAGTCACTATAACTTCCCCTTTGAGTGACTAACATGCAATCAACAATCTATGGATTGATCACTATTGCCCACAGAACTACCCAGAGTGGTCAAAAAAAGTTGTTCTTCGTGTGTACAAAAAATTATGCATTCGCCATACATAAGGGCTTCCCTTCCACACTCCCTTACTTATTTACTTAAAAACCCTAACACCTTCCAAGAGTATAAGCAACTACGAAACTGCACAAAAACTAATGATTAAAGACCGCAAAGTCCACTACTCCAAACTCCAGTCCTTGCACTCAACAAATCCCAAAGAATTCTGGGACTCCATTTCATCCATGCTACATCCTGGCAGCAAAGAAAACCCCTGCCCAGACCCCAACCTCTCCAACCTTGAAACAGCCAGCCAGTTCAACTCATTCTTCATAAACTACATAGCTAAACTACCAGCCTCCTTCCCACCCCCCTCCTCCACCACCACCCCCTCCTGCCCCAACCAACACCCCAATCATCAAGCTTCCTCCACATCTTTCTGCCTCAAGCCCATCCTCACAAGCACTATAAAAAGACTTCTCATCAAACTCAAACCCTGTCGCAATGCACCCAAGAACCTTCCACCCACCTTCCTCAAACAATCTGCAGACAGCACCACCTATCCCATCTCTATTCTTATAAATAGATCCATACAAGAATCATACATCCCTTCTATCTGGCACCATGCTTACATCATCCCCCTCCGCAAAGGTGGCAAAAATACTGGTACCACCAACTTCAGGGCTATTGCCATCCTTTCCCCTCTTTCTAAAATACTAGAGAAAACAATACAAGCACAACTCATGGCACACCTAGCCCTAAACAATCTCCTCTCCCCTACCCAACATGGCTTCCACCCTGGCCACAGCACCATGACTGCCCTTCTTTCCTTTCTTGAAACCATAAACCTCGAAAGTGACTCAGGGAAGTTCGTATCCACAATATTCCTATATCTGTCAAAGGCCTTTGACACCATCTCACACACCTTACTTATATCCCAACTCTCCACCTTACACCTCTCTTGGCTACTTGTCCAACTGCCAACAAGCTGTCTAATGGAAAACTTCAACCTCCCCCTTCCTTCCCACACCCACAGGTGTCCCACAATGTTCTGTTCTTGTCCCTATTCTCTTCAACCTATTCATTAACAACTTTCACAAATCCATCCCAGACTCATCTATCATCCAATATGCAGATGACTCAACAATCATCTGCTCAGCCTTCTCCCCTTCCGAGCTCCTAGCAAAAACCCAGCTAGCCTTCTCCAAAACAGAATCATGGATGCAGTCTAACCATCTGACACTAAATGCAAATAAAACCAAACTAATGTTTTTTTCCCCTACCAAAAACTCCATTGACAAATCCACATTCATCATACAGAGCCAAAACAATACCCTCCTTGAAATTGTTCCCAACACCAAGCTTCTTGGCATCATTATTAATGAAGAATTAAAATTTGACACCCACATCCACTCCACAATCAAGAGAATCCACCAAACGTTAGGTCTCCTCTACAGGCACAACCACTTCCTAAGCCCCTCTACTTGTCAAACTCTTGTATCCACCTTCCTACTCCCCTCCCTTATGTATGGTGCCCCTCTTTTCACCAATCTCCATCTTGGCCTTCGGTCCAAACTTGAATCCTGCTACCACAAGATCTCCAAATTTGCAACCAATTCAAAAAACTCATCCCACCACTGCCACTCCCTCCTCACCCTCAACTGGCTTGAACTACCCAACTACCTCAGTTACCTACAAATCACCGTTGCCTACAAGCTCATCTTTAAGCCTGCCAACTGCCCAGCTCTCACTATTTCCTTAAAACTTTACATTCCCAACTGCTCATTCAGATCCAGAAACCAAAATCTCCTTCAGGTCCACAAACTTGCATGACCTCCTGGCCATCTACTGCTGTCCCACTCCTTAGCTAAACAGTGGAACTCTCTCCCCACATACCTATGCAACCTACCTAACCATACAAATTTCAAATCTCAGCTACTCTGTCATCTTTCTTCCTAATGGGAATGCCCTTGCCATGCTCCAACTTAAATCCCACCCCCCATTCCACCTTGCACTGACTCATCCAAATACCTCTACTATTACTTCATCCCACCCAAAACAATCCCTCCCCTACTAAAAAACAATTTTCTCTCTAATATCTATTGTACTATACTCTCAAATCTGAAATATACTATTACCCTCTCCATGCATAATATTTTCCTGGGTCTATATCACTTTGACAAAACGGCAGAAGTTCGAACACCATATGTCTGAACTTCTAACCTTGAAGTGCAAAACCATTGAAGGCTTAGAACAGCGATTTTTTTTCCCAGGGTAAAAAAATCGCTGTTCCAAGAAACACACACACACAACACAAGCACACCAAAAAATATCAATCCACACACATACACTTAAAATCCTACATCTAACGCTACACTAAACTGTACATACACTACTGTCTATCCACTTACCTTAATCCAAACCCTAACCCTAAGGTCCGTCACTATTGCACACTCACCTGACCCGCATCCTAACCTTAACTCACCTATCCCGCCCTAACCCTAAAGTCTGTCATTATCGCACACCCACCTCACTTGCACCCTAACCCTAACTCACCTATTTCGCCCGAACACTAAAGTCTGTCACTGTCACACACCCACCTCACCCGCACCTTAACCCTAACTCACCTAACCCGTGCCCAAACTCTAACATCTGCACAATCGCACACTTACCTGAACCTGACCCGTAACTTTACACCACAGTGCTGAAAACAGCGAAGTATCTGTAAATGTTTAATTAACTGTATGAACTATGTCATTTTGTGACATGTGAAATGTAACTTGTAATTATTGTGGAGCTTTTCTCCCCAGGGCTCCACTGAAAACAGACTCTTCTTTACCCAGTGGACTTCCCCGATCATCAAACTTAAATAAATAAAATAAAATAAATATACTAATTCCACAGTTGCTCTTACTATAAGAAGAATAGAAAAATCACCAAAGCACTATAAAAGCAGTTTCAATACTACAAATATAATTAGCAAATAAAGCTTAGGTGGAAACTTGAGGAAAAGTACCAAGAAAATGTATTCAGGAGGCAAAAAGAATACCAAATATCCTTCACTTTCCCTAAGGGAAGGCAGCTTTATTCCATTTAAATGGAGATTTAGTTTTCTATGATTATTGTTCAAAGATGATGAAAAATATGAAGTTCCTTGGGAAGACTAACAGTGTATTATAAAGCAATATGCAAGCAGCAATACTAGTATTTCTTTTAATTTCTTTATCTGCTGCAGCAATTACAAACATTACAGAGCATGTCATGTTTTTGTGATGGACAGTGATAAAATTTCAAATCTCAGGAAGAAAATAGATGAACAGCTATGCTTATGTCAATGTCCATTGCTCATGCATTACTTTATTAGTACTTCCACAATGCCCCTACAGTTTGAGTCAGGTTCCATATTTTGCATCATTTCCATTTTACTATTGTGTTTAAATAAAAGCTGAATTTTAAATCTAAGTTGGATAACTGTACCATTTTCAAAAGGCAGGAGTACTAAAATGACTGCGTAGTTAATAATTAAGTCCAGCCTACTACTTGCTTTAGTTATGCAGTACTTAGGCTGTAATTAGTGCCACTTAAAGTGATGCCAACTTAATAGCGAAGCACTAAAATGTTAAAACTATTTTAATGCTGCAGTTTTTTCATTATAATGTATCTGCACACATCCAACATTTCTAGAGGATGACAAGAAAAAAACGCCCTTAATCTTCAGTGGCTGAGTTCAATGGCCTTTTGTTTTTAAACTGTATCCTAGCAACAGGATCTATAAAAATGATATGGAAGCTTTTCTCATTGGCTGGTGCCTATTAGCCTCTTCTTTTTCCATTATATAACAACTGATTTGTTGTAAGGGCAGGCAACGTATGCTGCTTATACATGTGAGTAGGAAGGTGGATCTCATATTTGGAAATATTGGATGGGGTAGCCAAAAGTGTGCAAGAAGGAAAACATATTTTTGATTAAAAAATAACTCCTTCACTCCTTGTTACATCTTTCGTTCATAATATACTATTTCACAGTTCAGCAAATTACAGAGAAATACTGGCTCTAGCTATACATCCCATAAAAAGATTTCCCAAGTTCTAACACTGGAGTGGTATAAAAAATACAAGGGTTCGATTCAGAGTACAACACATTCCTTCTTTCTTATTATATCAGTTAGTAACAACTGTTAGAAGAGTACCATAACATTAGAGTACCAATTCTGACATTACTTTAGACTGATATGGTTTAAGACATGCTTAAATATTTCACATCCTGCATGTGTGCAGTTTGCAAATTAAGGTCACCTCTTTCTTATATTTAAAATACAATGAAAATAAAACCCCTCACCTAGTTAAACCTAAAACATGAGTTATATGTTGTCACAGAATGATTTTTTTCAAGACTCAGAGATCTCTGCCACAAGGTGTAAAATAAACTTTTACATGTTTTTTCTATATAAACTAAGTAACAGAAAAAAACTCTCCAAAACCTATGATTACTGATAATATATTTTGCAAGTGTACCATTTCTGTAGAAATGACATTGCTGATGAACAAAAGGGATGCAGAAATCACAGAATGAATGCCCAGGAGTCACTCGGCAGATAAAAATTCAATGGTGGGCAAGTATCATCTGGTGCATCTAATATGTCTGCTTCACTGCATACTAAAACTGTTGCTTTATTTGACTCACAGAATGTACAATCATGTCTCATTCGAATGACCTTAGATTTGTCTAACATAACCCTCAATTTTCCCATCATTAAATTTTCTCTCAGGAAGATTGCATCATTATGTTATGTGAGTACCATATGTTGCTGGTTGTTGCATCATACTGCACCTCTGCTGAACTTTCTGTTAGGACTAAGTAACCATTGCCTACAAGTTTAAGTGGATACCAACATTCAGATTTACACAAGTCACTCAAAATCTGATTTGTTTATTATCTAGCAGTATTCCATCTCAGAGGTTTAAAATAGAGGGAAAGTTGTCATGTCTTCTCAGTCTTTATAGATATCCAAACCACCTAATATTAGCCTGAACATAGCAGTAAATTCCCAGAAAGTCAAAGTCTTCCAGAGCAACACTGTGCATGAATGGGTTTTCAGGTATTTATGTCAAAGACTTTCTTTTGTTTCAGTATACACATTACTACTCCACAGATTCATGGGTAAGTAATAGGCTAGATGCCCTTGTGGGACATTTTAAGCCTAACTTAATTTCCTTTTTGGTGCTTGAATTTACCAATCCAGTTTGGTGTTAGATTGGCCTTAGCCATCTCATATGGTCAATAATTATACATCATTCCTAGCGATCGTAACTGGGATCATAATATATATAATTTGAGGGAACCCATGCATGAGATAAAGCATTTAGGAGTTGGCAATGACCCATTAGTAGTACAGGATGAAGTCCTAGGGTAAATTTTCTGTTTCCTATCCATAGAGTCAAGTTTTGCTTGAATACAAACAGGGATGAGCTTTGTTTTATGCGGATGGGGGTTTGTTCCACAGCAGAAATATCATCTGTGAGCTACACCTGTCCTGCCCTCCCACCTTTCTGTTGATGTTGCATAACAGGTTTAGATCCATAGCCCAAATATTTCTGATACCATTTGACTTGCTGATGTGCAGTAGGTCAATCAGCATTTTGCTTGGGGATGCCTTGTATACCAGACAGGTCACTTGTTTGCCATCTGTATGATATGGAGTAGAGTGATAAAGCGACTTGGTTCATGTAGGACATATTTTTTAGGCCTTGAATCCTTTTAGTAAGTTATATCTGTGGGCATTCCGGTTGCTGCATGAGTCTGGATACCTATATGCCAAAGGGGGCAGTATACTTAATCACTGGCCTAATGAGGGATGGGTAAAGATGGACAAAAACATTTCAACACAATCTCTTCATTTACAAGAAGTCAAATAAGTCAAAGAAAACTTTATTGTCATTCAGAACTACACAGCAGTGTAGCTGAATGAAATTACAATGCTTCGTTTTCAATGCAGGAAACAGTTGCACATACAGACAGAGAAAAATTAATAAAATATCACAGTAGAAATTTAATAAGTAGCAATTTGTAAGTAAAGTAGGACAGCGGTGATCCACACCCATCCCAGAACAGGAGACAAGGAAGACAAGGAACAATATGAAGGTAATATTGTCAAAGTAAAACTGAAACAATAGCAGCACATCTATGATTAAGCTGAATTATTGCACAGTTTGTATATTGCAATTAACAGTCCTCCGGTGTGTAGGTGAGCTACCTCAGTATTGCACTTGGTTATTACACATCCATAAAATAAGCCACTTGATAGGCTAGTTATGCAACAGAGGTGGTTGAGTGTTTCGACAGACTAATGTTTCATTTTTCTCAAGAGTTCATCAGTCTAATGGAGAGTGGAAAAAAACTGTCATTTATCTGGTGGCCTTACAATGCAGGCTTCTGTATCTCCTGCCTGAGGAGAGGTGAGAGTACAGACCATTGGCAGGATGTGTTGGATTACTGGAAATCTTTTTGGCCTTGTCGATGAACCGACAATTGTGTAGATCTTCCAGAGATGTAAAGGAGGTGCCAGTGATTCTTTCTGCTGACCTTACAACTCTCTTGAGATCCTTCCGATCCTGATTATTACAGCTCCCATACCAGACTGTAATGCTGTTGGTCAGGACACTTTCAATGGTGCCCCGATAAAAGGTCTGAAGTCTGGAGCTTCGTAATTTTGCCTTCCTAAGTTTCCTTCGAAAGTGCAAGTATTGGTGTGCTTTTTTTACTATGCTGGATAGATGGACTGACAAGGATAAAATTCTCTGTGATATGAAAACCCAAGAATTTTGCACTTATGACCCTTTCCACTGTCATCCTTTTCATCACTAGAGGTTTGTGTGGTATTTGAGATCTTCTGAAATCAACAATCAACTCCTTTGTCTTGCTGACATTCAGTGCTAGATTGTTGTTGTCACACCAGACCAGTAGTTGATCAATCTTGCTCCTGTAGGCCTCCTCCTCTCCATCCTTGACCAGGCATATAACAGTGGTGTTGTCCGTGAATCTGATGATCCTATTCCTCTCATGTCTGGCCATGCAGTCATGTGTCAACAGAGTGAAAAGGAGAGGGCTTAAGACACACCCATGCGGTACTCCTGTGTTCAGGATGATACTTCCGGAGCTGTTGTCTCCCACATGAACCTTTTCAGGCCTTTCATTAAGGAAGCTCAGAATCCAATTGCATAAATGAGAGTCTATGCCCATATGAAGTAGCTTTGATATCAGATTCTGAGGGATGGCAGTGTTAAAGACAGCACTGAAACTGATGAATAACAGTCTTGCATAACAGTTTTTGCCTTCTAAGTGGTTCAGTGTTTCATGGAGAGCTAGTGAGATGGCATCCCCAGTACTGTGGTTTGTCCTGTACATGAATTGCAGTATGTCCAGTGTCACAAGTAAGATTGAGGCAATATGATCTTTGACCAGCCTCTCCAGGCTCTTCATTACCATCGAGGTTAAAGCAACTGGTCGGTGGTCATTCAGAGTTGTTGGCTGTGGTTTCTTGGGTAGAGGAATAATAGTCATCTCCTTGAAGCATTTTGGAACACTAGCTAGATGGAGTGAGGTGTTGAAGATGTCCCATTGCACATTCCCTTAGTACCCTACCCATGATGTTGTCAGGGCCAGCTGCTCTCCTCAGATTGCCACGTTTTAGGGTTCTGGTGACATAAATTGTATTGATGCTGAGCACCACTGCATCCTTGTCTTCAGATATTCTACATGCTGTTGTTTTGTTGTCAGCATCAAACCAGTTGGTTCAGAAACGTGATGCTATCGTTACATAAAGTTGGTGTAGGCCAGGAGTTGGTGATGGTTTGAATTCCTTTCCATAGTAGCCTGGTATTCATCTGGTCCCTGAAGTGGCTTTGGATTTTTCTGCTATTGGATCTTTTCATCTCTTTGATACATTTGTTTAGTTTGGATCTGGCCACACTTAAAGCTTCCATATCTTCGGATTTGAAATTCTTACTTTCAAGAGCTCATACACCTCACTAGTTAGCCAAGGTTTTATATTTGCCCATATAGTGATGAGTTTGGTGTTTGTTACATCCTCCACACACTTAGAAATGTAAGCTATGATTGACTCAGTGAATGTGTCCAAGTCAGTATGGTTGTTTGTCACAGCAGCCTCTCCGAACACAGACCAGTCTGTACAGTCAAAGCACTCTTGTAGACCTGAGATTGCTCCCTCAGGCCAGATCCTTATTTTTTTTTTTCTAGCCAGTGTGCTGGTTTTCAGTATGGATTTATAAGCTGGAACCAACATGATGGCTAAGTGGTCAGAGCTCCCTAGATCTGGATAAGGTTTTTCTTTATGTGCATCTTTGATGTTAGTGTAGACTTTATCCAGTATATTTATCCCCTTGTAGCAAAGTCTACATGTTGGCGGTAGTGGGGTAATACAGTCTTTAGGTTAGCCTGATTGAGGTCTCCTGCAATTAGTATTGCATGCTCTGGATTTCTGTTTTGCAGGTCACTTATAGTCTGCTATAAGGTGGACAGAGCGTCACTGATACTTGCATCAGGTGGGATGTAGATTGCTGTGATGCATATTCCTTTAAACTCTCTTGGCAGGTAGAAGGGCCTGCATTTTAGTGACAGAATTTCAATGTTTTCTGAGCAAAAGGTGGTGGTCACTACACAGTTGCTGCACCAGTTGTTATTAACATATATGCACATTCCCCCTCCAATGGACTTGCCACATAGTGACTGAATTCTGTCTGCTCTGAATAAAGTCATGCCCTCGACATTACTGTGCTATCACTGATATTTTGGTTTAACCACGTTTCAGTAATCACAAATAATCTGATGTTTCTCACCTTGTTTTGTGATGAGAGTTCCGGTCTTAAGTGATCCATCTTATTTTCAAGTGAGCGTACTTTGGTTAGTAGTATGGAGGCCAGTGCAGGCCTGTGAAGGTTTACCTTCAATCTGCCTGAAATTCCTGCTCTGGTGCCTCTTTTCCTCAATCTGGTACATCTTTTGCTTTTTTGTGACCACCAATTGCTATGAACGTGCAATCTGCTCGAAGGTTGCATTTATCTCCATGTTCCAGCAAAATCCATAGCTGTAGTAGTTCCTATAGTATGTTTGAGTTTACAGGCCTCACTGTAAGAAGCTGACCATAACGAGAATGCAGATCCAATTATTAACAGATTCTCCGTACTGTAACCATGTCTCCTGCTTCTTTAACTGCTTTTCTTGAAGTTTCTGGTAAAAAAAACAAAATATATATATATATATATATATATATATATATATATATATAATAAATATTTATCTATATATATATATATATATATATATATATATATATATATAGAGAGAGAGAGAGTATAAAATAAAAAATAATAATATAAATTTATAAATTGCATTATTTATTTTATTATTATTATTATTATTGTTATATGTATTTAATAATATAACAATGTAAGTTCTAAGTTGTACAATATGGGACTTTTTGACAATGTCATGTTGATCGAAAGTTAGGTCACTCTCCACATAAGTTTCCAAATCCCAAACAACTGGGTCAACTCTTGGGGACTTATTAACATATTAACACAGTAGTTCCCCAGGGTAGATGACTTCCCAATGGTGATATGGGGTGATATAGGTAATATAGGAGTTTATTCCCAGTTATTTAACTTTTCTACTATGCTTGAGTTCAAGACTGTGAAAAGATATGCAGTGTTTACTATTTTGCGTTCATCCACTCCTGTACTGACCTTTGCAAAAAGTCTACCAGATTGAGTAAATATGACTTGCCCTCGACAAATCTAAACTAAGACGGGTCCAGTGTTTGGAAGTTCCATAGGTTCTTATTGATAGGTTCCATGTTTAGAGTTTATATGGCTTTGCATATGAGGCTGGTAAGACGTATGGGTCTTTTGAAGGTCCTTCACTATGCAGGGAATCACTGTTACTGTTCTCCATTTACTTGGTACAAAACGTGTATTGTAAGCTGAGACTAAAAAATGTTATTAGGAGAGTGACTACATCATAAGTTCTTATTGATAAGTTCCATGTTTAGAGTTTATATGGCTTTGCATATGTGGCTGGTAAGACGTATGGATCTTTTCAAGGTCCTTCATTATGCAGGGAATCACTGTTACTGTTCTCCGTTAACTTGGTACAAAATGTGTATTGTAAGCTGAGACTGAAAAGTGTTATTAGGAGAGTGACTACATCATGCTTCATGCTGTTTAAGATGCCTCCAGAGTAACTGTCAAGACCTATCAATGCAGTATTTTTAGTATTTGATCATTTTAGGACTTTGCTTCTGCAATAGCTGGAGGCAAGCCAGTTTTAGGTATATCTTCAATAGATAGACAGACAAAGGGGGAGATAAGGTTCTTTATTGAATAAATATATAAATGAAAAGCAAAAATGAAAAAGTGTCTATCTGTGTGATACTAGACTGTTTTGCACTCCTTTTATGTATTAAATATAATGAAATAGCAAAGTAAGCAAGGAGATACAGGAAATGAAGAAAACTTCCTGTGCATTTGTTGCAGTCAGTTGCTGCTGACAAAACCAGTCACCCAAACTTTCCAAAGGAAGGGTGTATACCTGGTTATTATTAAATGCTGCAGCATGACATCTGACATATTAACAGTTATAACCGTAAAAATACAGGCACTCAAGATACAGATGTGTGGACACATTTTCTGCAAAAAACATGTACGAACCTCCCAAACTGCTGCAATATTGAAGTTCAGATTTTATTTGACTGTGCAAATATTACTGCAAACTCTTTCTCTCTGTTCAGTAAAATCTTTTAAGTTAAGATTTTATGTCATTCGATAATCTACTTGATTGTTTCCTATCAATACTAAATGTATATATTTCGATTAAAAAATCAAGAGCAGGGCTCTGTACCTTATTTAGGGCAGAACTACTGCTCTGCACAAGGACATTTATTTTTAATCATCATGGCTCTGTGTGACTAGTGTCAGCGTCAGTTAAGTTGCTAAGTTAGCCAAAAAAAGGATTTGTGGAAAAGTTGATACTTTACAAAGATATTCATCTAGAACATTTTTACCCAGGCCTCTGCTGAAAATTGGTTCGTTCCAAGTCGGACTTTCCCTGTAAACAAATTTTAAATAAAATAAATTTTGGCACGAAGATAAATGGAGAAAGAATAAGAATATTTACATAGCTAAAACCCTTCTGTCCCTGATAAAATCAACTTAATGAGTAAGGTTATCAACTAATCATTTTTAAGTGCTGATCTATAAGTACTTCACATTAAAAAAATATATAAATACATACAATTTTTAACTGTCTTTCCCCCAGCTTGCTATTGACCACCAGACCCCTCCTGGCCAATTAGCTTATTCATTCCCATACCCAGAGCAAGTGTCATGTGGGAAAGGTTGTCAT
>NC_056739.1:283519813-283539813 GCF_019279795.1 Protopterus annectens
TCTGTTTAATAAAATTGAATCAGTTAGTGACCCTTTCAGGATTTCAAGCACATATAATCCACCACTACACCCCACTTTAACTTTTTTATGAAAGGGTGTGTGAACTCGATTTAAGAGAGTTACACAAAAAAGTCTGGAATAGGAACAGGATACATATGAACTTGAATTTGGAAGAGAATTTTGAGCTTGAATTCCTGCTCCATAACAATGGAGTGAGAATAATGAAACCAGACAAAGGTGGAGGGGGCAGTAATTATGATTAAAGTGGATTATAACAATAAGATGCATGAGATCTTGAACACTGACACATACACTATGAGCTCCTTGAATGAAAAGAATGTAGCTTATAGGAGAATTAAAGGTTTCATCCAAGACATGTTTATTGACGGTTTAATCACTATTAATGAGTTGAACTACAGCACGATAGATTTTCACACTATCCCATGCATTTTTGCTATTCCAGAAATACAAAAGGATATGTACCAACCACCTATGTGGCCTATTGTGGACACCAGAGGTTCTATTACCTATCCCTTGGCAAAGTATTTGGACAAGGAATTAAGAAAACTTGTATGGGATGAGCCTAGTGTCTGTATAGATTCGTGGGACTTTCTAAGGAAAATTAATGACATCAGTTATAGTAAAGAATACCTGTTGGTCACTATTGATGTGGATAACCTGTACAGTGTGATAACACATGACATTGGTTCACAGTGGTTTTGTGAATATCTCCATTCTAAAAATCTAGCACAGGATATGGTTAATCTTTTTAAACAGATGCTGGATTTAATATTAAGGAACAACTTCATATTATTTGAGGGACAATATTTCCTTCAGAAAGAGGGAGTGGCAATGGACTCCGCTTGTCAGGGCCTATATGCCAATATTGTCATGCTTGACTGGGAAAAACAATATTTAAAGACATCTGAATCTTTTCAATTTTGTAAGACATACATGCATTATTTGGATGATATGTTAATATTCTATCTGATTTTAACATTGTTTTATTATAAGTACAGTGGTTTTAGTAAAAAGTGATTTAAAATGTTGATTTTCTTTGATATGAAGTTTTTAAATGTAGTTAGTGTCCTTTAAATGTTTCTCTAAGCTCATTGAGATGTTGCACTGATTGGTCAATGAAATATATTTAGCCCAGCTGATAATTGTTTGTAGTGTTCTGAAAAAGTCTACCCACTGTAGGTGAAAGCACTTAACTAGTTATATATTTGTTAATAATAAAAGTTTTTACTTTAGTTTGTGTCCAGTTTGTGCTACTCTGCTACTAAATGGGACTGTGATACATTAACAGCGGAATGTTTTCATTAGTGTGTGTTTTATATTTGGATGATATGATTATATTATGGAATACATTAGAGATACATTGAATGCTTTCCTGGAATATATTAACACCACAAACTAGTTTTCTAAAATTCACGTATTCAATAAATGATACGAGTATAGCATACCTGGACATCCTTTTAATGAAGGATGATGTTGGGAACAGGTTTCTAGCAAAGATTTTCCATAAAAATACATACTCAATAGTTTTTTACATTTTAGTAGTTGTCACCCATTCAAACAAAAACGGGCAGTTGTAAAGGGGCAGTTTGTCCGTGCTGCCCGTATGACAACTGTATGGGAGGCATACATTGAGGAGTGTAATTTGCTGAAACAAATGTTTCTCAAGAGAGGTTATCCAAGTTCGTTAATAGACCAAATTGCTAATGAAGTGAACAGTAAGAGAAGGTCTGGGCATGTTGCCCCTATTTTAAACATGAAAAACACTAATGTAGTACAAACATTAGAAAATGTCTGTTTAACAACTACAGGATTCAACACTATTAATAATAATAAAAGCAAAACCACAATATGTGTATCAGCTACACCGAAGTCCTACAAGAATAGTTTTTTCAACAACATTTAATAGCGAAGCAAATTAAATAAAGAATATTTTTACTAAAAACTGGGAGTTTATTAGGAATGACAAAGTTATGAGGGACAGTTTAGGAGAGGCTCCCATTTGTGTATACAAGAAAGGACATTGCATATAAAATAGATTTGAGACACAGAAAGGTGAGCAATATAAAGGGTTTATGCACAGATGTGGTAGGTGTAAATTTTGTAATAACATTATTGAAACAGATAAAGGTGTGGAGATTAATGCAACAAATATCTGGGTTAAAGGTAAATTTACATGTTCTACAGAGAGGGTCTTTTATTGTGCTATTTGTGTTTCCTACCCATGTTTCTATGTGGGCAAGACTGAAAGAAAATTTAAAACCAGAATTAGTGAACATCTTAGACACATACGAGATGGCTGGGAAGGGAATGCCTTAGCGAGACATATTACAGGGTTCAACATGAAAAAAGAAACCTCCTGCACGGCAGCAACTGCAAGGCTCAAGAAACGCCAACACTCAGAAACAAAAAGTCAGAGCCAGCAAACGGTGACTGTATAAAAAGTTGTATTAAACAAAATCACAGCATATTGTGAGAAAACAAACAAACCGGTTTCGGCTGGCAAAGCACAGCCTTCTTCAGTGTACAAGAAAATTTGTGAAATACAATAGCTGCATATATATATATGCAGATAGCAAAAATCCAATTGGCTGAAAATTATAGATGTTCATTAAGGCCAGGTGGGAACAACCCACCCAGTCTAATTATCCATTTCTTTTCTTTTGCATTTAGTATGGAATGCCATTGAGATTTATTCGCCCTATTCCCTAAAATCATGTCAATGATAATAAAGTTAAACTTGCTAGTAGAATGTACTAATGTGTATTTATAGAGAGCATTGTGTATCTTTTTTTGTTTAATATTACTTAGATGCTCAGAAATGCGAATTCTAAGAGGTCTGGACGTTTGTCCAATATAGAAAGCACCACAATTGCAAGAAGCTAAATAAATAATCCAGTCACTAGAACAGTTGGAAAAAAATCTCAAGTCAAAAACTTGTGAACAATTCCAACTGGAGAATTGTTTAGACTTATAAATATGTTTGCAATTGTTGCAATGTCCACATGGAAAACAGCCCTGTAGTGGTTCTCCTGTCAATGTCGTTTGTATCAAATCATGTGGTTTGTTGTCCCTGTGTTTATAATGATTAAAGAAAGAGTTAAGGTTCTTCCCTTTCCTATAGGAAAAAAGGTTTTGTGAATATCTCCATTCTAAAAATCTAGCACAGGATATGGTTAATCTTTTTAAACAGATGCTGGGTTTAATATTAAGGAACAACTTCATATTATTTGAGGGACAATATTTCCTTTAGAAAGATGGAGTGGCAATGGACTCCGCTTGTCAGGGCCTATATGCCAATATTGTCATGCTTGACTGGGAAAAACAATATTTAAAGACATCTGAATCTTTTCAATTTTGTAAGACATACATGCATTATTTGGATGATATGTTAATATTCTATCTGATTTTAACATTGTTTTATTATAAGTACAGTAGTTTTAGTAAAAAGTGATTTAAAATGTTGATTTTCTTTGATATGAAGTTTTTAAATGTAGTTAGTGTCCTTTAAATGTTTCTCTAAGCTCATTGAGATGTTGCACTGATTGGTCAATGAAATATATTTAGCCCAGCTGATAATTGTTTGTAGTGTTCTGAAAAAGTCTACTCACTGTAGGTGAAAGCACTTAACTAGTTATATATTTGTTAATAATAAAAGTTTTTACTTTAGTTTGTGTCCAGTTTGTGCTACTCTGCTACTAAATGGGACTGTGATACATTAACAGCGGAATGTTTTCATTAGTGTGTGTTTTATATTTGGATGATATGATTATATTATGGAATACATTAGAGATACATTGAATGCTTTCCTGGAATATATTAACACCACAAACTAGTTTTCTAAAATTCACGTATTCAATAAATGATACGAGTATAGCATACCTGGACATCCTTTTAATGAAGGATGATGTTGGGAACAGGTTTCTAGCAAAGATTTTCCATAAAAATACATACTCCAATAGTTTTTTACATTTTAGTAGTTGTCACCCATTCAAACAAAAACGGGCAGTTGTAAAGGGGCAGTTTGTCCGTGCTGCCCGTATGACAACTGTATGGGAGGCATACATTGAGGAGTGTAATTTGCTGAAACAAATGTTTCTCAAGAGAGGTTATCCAAGTTCGTTAATAGACCAAATTGCTAATGAAGTGAACAGTAAGAGAAGGTCTGGGCATGTTGCCCCTATTTTAAACATGAAAAACACTAATGTAGTACAAACATTAGAAAATGCCTGTTTAACAACTACAGGATTCAACACTATTAATAATAATAAAAGCAAAACCACAATATGTGTATCAGCTACACCGAAGTCCTACAAGAATAGTTTTTTCAACAACATTTAATAGCGAAGCAAATTAAATAAAGAATATTTTTACTAAAAACTGGGAGTTTATTAGGAATGACAAAGTTATGAGGGACAGTTTAGGAGAGGCTCCCATTTGTGTATACAAGAAAGGACATTGCTTATAAAATAGATTTGAGACACAGAAAGGTGAGCAATATAAAGGGTTTATGCACAGATGTGGTAGGTGTAAATTTTGTAATAACATTATTGAAACAGATAAAGGTGTGGAGATTAATGCAACAAATATCTGGGTTAAAGGTAAATTTACATGTTCTACAGAGAGGGTCTTTTATTGTGCTATTTGTGTTTCCTACCCATGTTTCTATGTGGGCAAGACTGAAAGAAAATTTAAAACCAGAATTAGTGAACATCTTAGACACATACGAGATGGCTGGGAAGGGAATGCCTTAGCGAGACATATTACAGGGTTCAACATGAAAAAAGAAACCTCCTGCACGGCAGCAACTGCAAGGCTCAAGAAACGCCAACACTCAGAAACAAAAAGTCAGAGCCAGCAAACGGTGACTGTATAAAAAGTTGTATTAAACAAAATCACAGCATATTGTGAGAAAACAAACAAACCGGTTTCGGCTGGCAAAGCACAGCCTTCTTCAGTGTACAAGAAAATTTGTGAAATACAATAGCTGCATATATATATATGCAGATAGCAAAAATCCAATTGGCTGAAAATTATAGATGTTCATTAAGGCCAGGTGGGAACAACCCACCCAGTCTAATTATCCATTTCTTTTCTTTTGCATTTAGTATGGAATGCCATTGAGATTTATTCGCCCTATTCCCTAAAATCATGTCAATGATAATAAAGTTAAACTTGCTAGTAGAATGTACTAATGTGTATTTATAGAGAGCATTGTGTATCTTTTTTTGTTTAATATTACTTAGATGCTCAGAAATGCGAATTCTAAGAGGTCTGGACGTTTGTCCAATATAGAAAGCACCACAATTGCAAGAAGCTAAATAAATAATCCAGTCACTAGAACAGTTGGAAAAAAATCTCAAGTCAAAAACTTGTGAACAATTCCAACTAGAGAATTGTTTAGACTTATAAATATGTTTGCAATTGTTGCAATGTCCACATGGAAAACAGCCCTGTAGTGGTTCTCCTGTCAATGTCGTTTGTATCAAATCATGTGGTTTGTTGTCCCTGTGTTTATAATGATTAAAGAAAGAGTTAAGGTTCTTCCCTTTCCTATAGGAAAAAAGGTTTTGTGAATATCTCCATTCTAAAAATCTAGCACAGGATATGGTTAATCTTTTTAAACAGATGCTGGGTTTAATATTAAGGAACAACTTCATATTATTTGAGGGACAATATTTCCTTTAGAAAGATGGAGTGGCAATGGACTCCGCTTGTCAGGGCCTATATGCCAATATTGTCATGCTTGACTGGGAAAAACAATATTTAAAGACATCTGAATCTTTTCAATTTTGTAAGACATACATGCATTATTTGGATGATATGTTAATATTCTATCTGATTTTAACATTGTTTTATTATAAGTACAGTAGTTTTAGTAAAAAGTGATTTAAAATGTTGATTTTCTTTGATATGAAGTTTTTAAATGTAGTTAGTGTCCTTTAAATGTTTCTCTAAGCTCATTGAGATGTTGCACTGATTGGTCAATGAAATATATTTAGCCCAGCTGATAATTGTTTGTAGTGTTCTGAAAAAGTCTACTCACTGTAGGTGAAAGCACTTAACTAGTTATATATTTGTTAATAATAAAAGTTTTTACTTTAGTTTGTGTCCAGTTTGTGCTACTCTGCTACTAAATGGGACTGTGATACATTAACAGCGGAATGTTTTCATTAGTGTGTGTTTTATATTTGGATGATATGATTATATTATGGAATACATTAGAGATACATTGAATGCTTTCCTGGAATATATTAACACCACAAACTAGTTTTCTAAAATTCACGTATTCAATAAATGATACGAGTATAGCATACCTGGACATCCTTTTAATGAAGGATGATGTTGGGAACAGGTTTCTAGCAAAGATTTTCCATAAAAATACATACTCCAATAGTTTTTTACATTTTAGTAGTTGTCACCCATTCAAACAAAAACGGGCAGTTGTAAAGGGCAGTTTGTCCGTGCTGCCCGTATGACAACTGTATGGGAGGCATACATTGAGGAGTGTAATTTGCTGAAACAAATGTTTCTCAAGAGAGGTTATCCAAGTTCGTTAATAGACCAAATTGCTAATGAAGTGAACAGTAAGAGAAGGTCTGGGCATGTTGCCCCTATTTTAAACATGAAAAACACTAATGTAGTACAAACATTAGAAAATGTCTGTTTAACAACTACAGGATTCAACACTATTAATAATAATAAAAGCAAAACCACAATATGTGTATCAGCTACACCGAAGTCCTACAAGAATAGTTTTTTTAACAACATTTAATAGCGAAGCAAATTAAATAAAGAATATTTTTACTAAAAACTGGGAGTTTATTAGGAATGACAAAGTTATGAGGGACAGTTTAGGAGAGGCTCCCATTTGTGTATACAAGAAAGGACATTGCTTATAAAATAGATTTGAGACACAGAAAGGTGAGCAGTATAAAGGGTTTATGCACAGATGTGGTAGGTGTAAATTTTGTAATAACATTATTGAAACAGATAAAGGTGTGGAGATTAATGCAACAAATATCTGGGTTAAAGGTAAATTTACATGTTCTACAGAGAGGGTCGTTTATTGTGCTATTTGTGTTTCCTGTCCATGTTTCTATGTGGGCAAGACTGAAAGAAAATTTAAAACCAGAATTAGTGAACATCTTAGACACATACGAGATGGCTGGGAAGGGAATGCCTTAGCAAGACATATTACAGGGTTTCCACAACATGAATTTTAAGTTCATTATATTGGAATGTGTGGTACCCAGAATTTGTGGGGGGGCATGGCCCTACCTATTAGAAAAATTGGAACTCGCATGGCAGTTGGGACTGAATTCCATGTACTGGCCAGGACTAAATGACAACTTGTCTATTAGTAGCCTTTTAAAATTAAAAGCTCTTATAAGACATTGAACTTGTAGTAACAGGTTATGTGAAGGTAATAATGTAGTGGTTATTACATCTGCTTCATAAGTAGAAGGTCCTGGGTTCAATTCCTAGTGGAAGCTGTTCATTTACTTTTCATTATTTTTACTGTTTTACATTTTCATTTGTTTATCTTTTATTAGCATATTTACTGGGGTAATAGAATGCTATATTTAATTACATTATATTAAATGGATTGGTTTTATTATATTGTTTAAATTTTTTTTAATATCCATGATATATAATATACTTTTGAACTCAAATACTGCTGATATCAGATTTTGTTTTAGGACATACTGTTGCTTTAAACTTTTTAAGTCTGTTTCAGGATATGATGTCATCCTTACAGGGTTTAAAACAAACTGGGCTGTTTTAAAATTTGTAGCTGATGAAGTCTCTGTAATTTTGGAATATTGAGACAAAAGTGCTTATATATTTTATTGTTTATTAAATAAAAAACGTGCTTGGTGGTTTTAAGAAGTGGTCTGCCTCCTCTACACTCATTTTTTTGGATTTATTTGTTGATTTGGTTTTGAATACTTTCAAATTTTGAATTCCCACTTTATTGAATTATGCAACATTGATTAGAAAGATGAGTATTCAAATCCTGAAACTTTACAATAATGACTTCCATAATATGGAATATATAAAAGCAAAAAAGTACCTTCCTACTCTACACCAACTCAAAACTACATCTAATTTTCCATACCTATGCTTTTGTGGGGGGGCTGTGCACCCCTGCACCCTCCATATGGGGGGATGTGCCCCCTACATCCCCACAAATTAAATACATCTACTTCAAGATAGCATTACATTTAAGAACATGGTGAACTACAAAGAGCATCAACCACTACTTATTTAGTTACAACAAAATCTTTCCATGTTAATATTCTGCTCTAAATTCAAAACATAGCTGTGAATTATTCCCTGTTCTTTTTCTATTTTGCTAGCTAAACTCTAAATATGTATCCAGTGAGACCAGCAGCTTCAATGTTACTTCCGCCATGATTCTTTATGTCCTCAATACAACACCTTAAAAGGACAGTACACTGTTTAATTACATACCATATATCTTCTTCAAAACACTTTGGAACACAGAATTACTGTTTGCTTATATTGAATATTCTTGACTTTGATCATGTGAACTTTCAGGTAAGTGATTTTTCAATTTTCTCATCTCAATATTGTGCAGTTTGATCAATTGGGCATTTGAAATTTGAAAGCAGATATATATATATATATATATATATATATATATATATAGGTCCCCTACGAATTCCCGAATGCACAGAATCCTGACGCCCAGAATACCGAGACAAAAAGCCCAAAACCACACATTACCGAAACGTTAAAAGCGGGAAATTCAAAATCGTAAAACTAATACATACATATAGCACACACACAAACATACACAAACCCTCCCCACATAACCAAACAAACCACCCTACACTAAAGATAAGCAGGGGGGGCTTCGCCCCCCTGCACACCCACCCTAGTTTATTATTCTAACTCCGAGATCGCACATATACACAAGGGAAACTCACACCCACACATTACAGTCCCTCACACACACACACACACACACACACACACACACACACACACACACACCACAGTCACAACACCCACTTACACACACTAAAGCCCCTCACAAATGCACTTACACACACATACTTACCTGAACCACAACACCAGAAGCGCTAGCTCAAAATCCTTAACATCGCGATTTTGAATTTTGTGCTTCTGGTCTTTCGGTAATGTGGGGTTTCAGGCTTTTTGTCTCTGTATTTTGGGCGTTGGGATTCTGTGCATTCGGGATTTTGTAGGGGACCTATATATATATATATATATATATATATATATATATATATATATATATATATATATATATATATATATATATATATATATATATATATATATATATATATATATATATATATATATGTATGTATGTACACACACACACACACACACATATATATATATATATATATATATATATATATATATATATATATATAGATGCAAGTCATATATATAATTCTGTGCTAGAAAGGTAAAAATGTCTTTGAGTACATACTGGCTTTTAAAGCTACAGTAACACACATTGAATGATGTGTCATTTTATGCATTTCATTTATACTCTGTAAATATTGTCTCAAGAGTTGTGCATGAACAGTGAAATATTTGCATGAGTTAATAATTTTTTAAATGTTCATTGATGCCATGAAAGTGATTCAAAATTGTGAAGCTGCTTATCTATGGCACTTCTGTAATACTGACGCTTCATGTATTGGCAGTTCAAACTATAAAATAAGTACTGTGCAAAACACTTTAGTTTCTAAAGGTCTTCACCTCAAATAAATGCATATGAAGTTCCTTGAAAGTAATAATTTTCTGTTGTCATCTTGCATGGTGAGTTACAGTTAAGGGCTGTTAATTTGTTTTATAAAGTGGTGATTTGGAATTCAGCATTCTAATTCAATAACCTCTTTAGAAAGTGTCTTTTTTAATTAATGATCTGAATCCTATTTTTAAATAAAATTTTCAGTCTGTGTGGGGACAGGACTCTTGAAACAATTTGGTGGCTAGTTTCATACCAGAATGTTGTTGCTGTTTTATAAGGGGGTGATACTTAGCATAGTGTGGGTGAATTCGGACTCTTCTTGTGTTTTCACATCTCCTTGTGTGCTTGCTGGATATGATTTGATAGAGACACAATAAGATGATGTACTTTTGATTTGCAGTGGTTTTGTTGCTCTTCATTGAGAAAGATGGGAGGACACAGACTTGAGTGCAATAGAAGAGGATGGGAATGCAGACAGAGCTATGATAATAACTGTACGTACTAATTGGTGTTATTAGTGGACAAATGTTGTTGCTGGAGTGTTTACTGTGTATTTGGTCTTTATCATGATTTTGTTTCAGTAAGTATTGTTGCAGGTATGATTACCCATGGTGTTATGTCATCACACTGTTCAGCAAGATGATTTGTAGCTTGATTTAGTGAAGTCTACAGGCAACGTGTACAATGATGTATTGCTTCTGTTTTTTTTGTTTTTCATGTCTCTGCTTTCAAGCACGTTACTTCTTATATCATACTGACATACTTAAAATACATTCTGCAGCCAAAGTGAAGATACTGCCACTTTAGTTTATTACATGGTAACTTTTACAAGGTCAGTATGATGAATTTTAAGTATGCAAGGGAACTGTTTTTTTTATTAGGTTAATGTATAATAGATGGGATTACTGGGCACAGTCTACATTAAATAACAAGTAACAATATTCCAAAGAGACAAATTATCAAAGAAGTGATAATAGATAGTCTAGGAAAGGATTATAGTGGGGGAAAATGCCAAAAATGTTGTTTTTAAAATTAGCAACATCTGAAAACACACAAACTATGAAACAGTAAGATGAAGGTAGAAACTAAATTTGTGGGACAGATTCTTTAATGATGAGAATGAAGGAGGAGTATTACTGGCTTGAAAATTAAAGTGAATATGTTTGACTGCCAAAACACTTCTGGAATTGCTATGATTTCTTTAAAGGGTGCTGAGTGGGTGAGCATAAAATAACTTTTATCTATTGAAATATTGAGCAACCAGAGCTTTTTACCCATGTAAACACAGACATGTGTAGGTGTAATGAGGTGTGTGTATATGACAATCTGATACCTAGGGTGCTTCTGGTTATAGGACAATACTGGATGAAAAACTAAAGCATCTAATTACACACTAAAATTACATTTGCAAAGATTCATGGGATTATTTCCTCAGTAAAATTAACTGTCTGTAGTATAATGACAACTTTATCTTTGTAACAGTGAACGTAAAGGATCTCTATAATGTTATTTCCCATGATGTTGGTCTACAATGGTGCACAGAATATTTTTATGATAAAGGTACATCACAGGACAAAATCAGCACCTTTGAAACACTATTAAAGATTATCTTAAAGAATAATTATTTCATCTTTGACCATAACTATTTCTTGCAATCCACAGCGGCTGCTATGAGTTCTGTGTGTGGTGGCCTTGTGGCAAATATTATTATGCTGAAATGGGAAGAAAAATACCTTTTCAAGTCAGAATACATGAACTTCTGTAAAATGTACATGTGCTATTTGGATGATATTTTTCTTATATGGGAAGGAGACTTAATTTCTCAAAATTCTTAGAGTACATAAACCAAACAAATGATTTCTTTAAATTCACAATTGAAACCGTTTCCACTATTGCTTATTTGGACATCTCCTTAACCAAGAATGTCCAGCAAATAAAATCTGTAGCTAAAATTCACCACAGACAAACTTTTTTGCATACCTATTTACACTATTCCAACTCCCTCCCCTTTCATCAGAAGCATACAGTGGTCAAGGGTCAGTTCAAAAGAGCTGCACAAACGGTATCACAATTCAAAGATTTTTTGGATGAATGTGAACACATCAGGTCCATGTTTCTGGCCAGAGATTATCCATCTAGTCTGGTCAGTGAGTTGATGCATGAAGTCATCAACAAATGTGAGACAAATTTTTTTGCACTTATTATCTAAGATGGGCCCAGCATAACACATATCACTCTTTAGCATTCCACAGTAGAACCACCTACTTCTTCCTTTCCCATACTAGAAGCAGGGAGGAGTTTGGGCATACTTTCTATGAACGCCAATTACAGTGGTGCTTTTATTACTCCACAGAGTGTGGACAGTGGAGACATAAATGGAATTTTTGGAGAATAACTGGATTCTGTTCAAGGAGGACACAAAAATACTGAATAAGGTGGGTGACAAACAAAACACAGTGCATAAGGGGCTATAACAAAGAAAATAGTGAAAAGTTTTGATACTGGGAATTGTTTTCTCATAAAGATTTGTAAAATGGCAAAATGTGGCTGCTGTTCTATTTGCATATTTATAATGGTATGTGAAGAATGCAAGGTCAGTAACCAGACTTTCAAATTAAAAGGCTCATTCAACTGTCTCACTAGTGATGTTGTATATGCTGCTCTGTACCAAATTTGTTTAGCATTTTGCTTCGGTAAAACCGAACGTAAATTAAAAGACCATGTCTATGAACATATAAATGACATCAGAATTAACAGGGAACAGATGTTTTAGCCAAAAATACTGCAGACATTCCAGGTCATTTCTTTCAACTTTTCAAATTTGTGATATTTAAGAAAATAGCAAAACATGAACATATGGGTCTATAGCAGCTGTCTCTAGAAAAAACATGAGTTATTTTGGCAACTCAATCTCCATGCTAACAGCTGCTCCCAACTTTCCTGTCACACCTCCATTTGTTGTTTATTTAAGCTTAATGCTTTAAAAAGATAAAATAAAAAATGTAGGCTATTTCTCATTTTTCATTTCTTTTCTTATAGTTCCTTATTAGTGCATTTTGCTCTCTATATGAATTTTTTTTATATTTCTTTGAATCTTTTTATTGTGTAATAATACAAAATATTGGGAGCAAGCTTTTTATGTTTTTTATGCTTCTATTATGCCTTTCTTGATTTGGCTATGGCTTGTTATGTTAAACTAACCCTGGGATTCATTAAACCCTACATGGAGTGTAGGAATAGTGCAGCAGCTGCTGCACAGAATATGGCCACCAAGAGATTCAGCAAACAGCTGATCTGATGTGCACGAGCTTGGCAGCACTATTCCTGCATGGACACCACTGCCTAATGCTAATTACCTCATCTGCTGGTGAAAAATGTGAAAATGAAGTGAACTGGCAATTCAGCAAGCAGGCAGGTGTCCCTGCAGGAATAGTGTAAGAAGCAGAAATGTGTTCATTTACTAGCTGAACACATTTCTGCAAATCAGAAAATGGAGGCATGACAGCTCATAATAAAGCATGTATTATGATGTATTATATCTAGTAGGCATGCCACTGGCTATATTTATGGCCATTGGCATGATAAGTAGTTTCAATTTGTTAAAATAAAACTTTTTTTTTTTGGCCGATCTCGGCCGTTTAAGCATAGGGCAGTGGCGTGCAAATCGGATAGTGCCAAAACTAAAAAAAAAAAAGGGGGGTCAATTTTTACAGAAATCTGCATTTTACCTTTATAGTCAATGGCATGCAGAATGAAAACAATACCAGGGAAGAGTGGTTGATAAGGGGAAAAAACCCAGTGTAAGTGTGGTCACTATGGAGTAAGGCAGCGGTGTATGCAAATGAGGGAATTTATACTGAATCACAAATTTCTTGTGAGTGTCAGACTGCACCTAACCATGTAGATGCTCTAACACCACCGTGTAGACAGAAGGAGCAGCTAACATGAAAAGGAAGTGTGTCATGCTTGCTTTAAGCACATTGGAGCTCAGTGTCCTGTGTTTGCCCTTAACTAAGCACAGCTAAAGGGGTGTCTGAGGCTGTATTGTCTTATTCCATGAAATGCAGAGCATGTTCATGTTCAGGGAGGGCCTGTTCTGCTTAAAACTGTTTACTTTAACTAAACAGGTGTGCGCAGCATGCACCGGGCCTAAAACAAACAAACAAAAAAAAACAGAAATAGCAGAACTGTTTACAATTGAGCACTGGGTATGCGCGGCACACATCAGGGCTTAAATGGGGAGGAAATGGGAAGGGGTAACAGCAGGTATAGGTAGGTACTAGACTATTGGCCCTAGGGCCTATATAAGCCTAGCAAAAAAGGTACCCTGGCTTTCGCCACCCAAGAAAATTATCTTCCTGTGCCCCTGTCGAGCAAAGCCACAGAAGTGATCCATGGGGTGAATTTCCTATTTCCCATCCAATCATCAAGATTTTTCTTGAAGAGTGCTAATGAGGAGCTTTGTTTGATATAGATAGGTAGTTTGTACCAGAGTATGGGAAGTCTCTCGGACAGGAATCTATCCCTCCAGCATGTTCTGTTTATTGTGGTGACAAGGTTTAGGTCCCTAGAGCATGTAGTTCAGAGGGATTGGGATTTCTTTAAGTGGAGTATGTCCAACAGCTCTGGGTTTGACATAGCTTTGTATGTTAGGCAGAGATCACCTCTGAGTAGACGATATGCGATGGAGTAAAGCTTGAGTTTTTTGAGACGGTCTGCGTAGGGCATCTGTTTGAGGCCAGTTATCCTCTTTGTGAGGTATTTCTGCGGCCTTTCAAGTTGCTGTAGATGTTTTGTGAGGTACATACCAAAAGGGGCATTGTACTCTATAAGGGGTCTAATGAGTGATGAGTAGAGGAGAACAATTACCTCTTTTTTCCTTAATGAGGAACCTTTTGTGATGAGGTGTGCCATGTAGGAGGATTTCCTGACTACTGTGGTGATGTGATTATCAAAGGAGAGACTACTGTCCACCTGTGTCCCAAGGTCTCTTATCACACTTTCGGTGTTAAGTAGACTACCGCCTCTGTGGTAGTTCATGGGTACAGAGTTTTTACCAAAAGGGATGATGATGCACTTTTTGGCATTGAGCTTGAGGCCATGGCTTTGACACCATGCATCTGTCTCAGTGAGGCCCTTTTGTAGGATGTCCGCATCATTAGAAGTTTCCATTATGGTTCCTAGTTTGCAGTCATCGGTGAACTTCATTAGCAAAAGACATTCTATGTTAGCCTGTACTTCAGAGAAGTAGATACCAAACAGAAGAGGACCCAGGACTGAACCCTGTGGTATTCCACTTGTCACTGGTTTGAAGTCTGATTTGGAGTCTGCTACTTTCACAGTGTGGGTTCTGTCAGTGAGCCAGTTGGCAACCAGAAGGAAGGCAATCAAGGAGAACTACCATAGCTGGCAGGCAGAATGTATCAGAATCAGCCAATTACACAGGCAGCAGCCCAGCACACCACTATAAACTATTCTAACACCTTTCAGGCTGGGTTTTCCCCGAAACTCTACACCACTGGTGTACACATTCAGGGGAATTTTAAACTGACAAATCTAACAAAACATATTAGGGGCTGTTGTTGTGCTGATCTATTAATATGTGCTAGAAATTGAGGGTGGTGAGGAGGATGATGCTGACAACCAACTCAGACCAAGGGGGAGAAATGTGTTCAGACCTAGGCACACCTCTCAATAAGCTGGACTGTGCAAGAATGCATAGCATTTGAAATATACCACAAACTGCAGGACAATTCCACCGTAGTGCTAAAATAATTTATTGTAAAAAATACAATCCAAGTGCAATTTTCTTTCACAAATGAATCTTCTCTGGTGCCTCGGCCACACTTGCCTTTAACAGAGTATACTATAATCATTTATCCTAACATCCTTTTATAATGCATCATGTCCACTTATTCAATTAACCAATTAAATTAAAAAAATTATAATAAAAACCTAAAATACATTAATCACTTATTAACGAAATATAAATCATTACACAAAACTTTTCCATGTGCATTCATGATTTAGCACGACTGGACTCATTGTATTAAATTTCAAAATCATAAAAGCCTCCTTTTTCCTCAATAAACATTTTATTTGCTGTTCATTCATATACGCATTTCTTTTTATACTATCTAACACTGTAACTAGTAGCCCCTCCGGGTTACCATTATGATATCTATTAAAATGTATTGCTATGGGGCTAGTCAGTTTATATATGCATAGCATTTGGCCCATAATCCTGGTGTGTGCATCATCCATCCTGTACTCGTCTGGTAAATCACTGTGATGATCTGAGGAGGTTGGTCACGAGGTACTGAAACAATACATGCCAGTGACAAATGTCATATATGTCAGATGTCTGTTAAAACAAGCCCTGTAACCCTAGCAACCCACACATTATTGAGAGAAATAGTCTCAATCACCATATGGCCCATTGTCTCCCCATTTTGATAGGTTATTTCCAGATATCCTGCACCAACAGGTTGAGAGGTATGGCTGTAGCACAAAAAAAATCAGACTGGAGTACAACAATACTGAAATGGAGTCCCACATGTACTATAGATGGTCACACTGAGCATGCTCATGCACTTAGAGAAATGTCAGTAGGATCTAGGAATAACAGCCCTTCCCCACCCAGTGGGGCTACATGATCTGGAGATAGTATAGCGCTACAGGGTGGACAGGGATATACTTCAGCAACTTGTTGAGCTGTGCCGGCCTTGCCTCAGACCCAGAACCAACAGAGAGGAACCCATCCCAGTGGATACCAAAGTATGTGTATCCTTAGGAATACTAGCTACAGGTACTTTCCAAAGACAAACTGGGGATATCATGGGGTCTCACAGGCATCTACATGCAGGATACTCCAGCAGTTCCTGGATGCCATGCGACCATATGCCACTGAGCACATTTACTTCTCCAGCACCCATGAGGAGAAGACCAGCAATATGCGTCTCTTCTACCATGTAGCAGAATACCCAGAGGTACTGTGCCATAGACTGCATGCACATCCACATCAGTGAACCACCCGGTGGCCAGGGTAGGGTCTACCTAAACTGCAAGGGGTTCCACTCCATCAACTGCCAGGTCATGTGTGATGCCCAGGGCATTATCATGAATGTGTCTGCTGGCAGCCCTGAAAGCTATCACAACTTCCACATCTGACATTTGTCACAACTGTACCGGGCATTTGCCAGTGGGGACATCCTATATGGCCATCTGGTGGTGGATGCTGGCTATGCACTGGAGCCATGGATGATGACACCCATCAGAAATGCACACACACCGACACAAGAATGCCATAATGAGGTACACTCACAAACCAGGATCATTATAGAGCATGTGTTTGGGATGCTCGAGTCATGGTTCCACTGCCTTGACATAGCTGGTGGAGCCTTGCAGTACACTCCAGCCACATGTGCACACATGTTCATAGTATGTGCCATGCTACACAATATGATCCTTTGGAAACAGCAGCAGCAAGAACAAAATGGGGAAGGGCCACACAGTTCCCCTACCACTGCCAAGGTCTCCACAGGCACAGAAGGACTAGGAGGAGGAACATCCTGATCCTGCCCCTGTAGGAAGATGGAGGCATGCCCAGTATGCCCTGTCCTTGGCAAAGAGGCAATGCATAGCATATACACTGACACTGTAGGGCCCAAGGGACTGATCTCTCTCTCTGACTCGCACACACAATAAAATGGATGCCAAACATCACACCACCTATACATTACCATGTATAGGCAGTGTACTGCATGCATCCAACATAGTCAGCCCTAAAGCACCATCCTCACAACAGCCTCAGGCACAAGGTAAGTCAGTCTCCTTAACAAAATAAATGAATGGAGTAGAATGTTCTGATGGCATATCTATGGTATTGATTCAAGCATGCAAAGGAATGGGGTAGCTTACTGGGCTAGAGGCAGACAACTGACAGCTCTGTGGGACAGCTGGAAGTGTATCCCCAATACTGGCCTACCCACACCATGCAGTACCACCCCGACTGACAAATACCACTGCAGTATATGTGGTGAGCCAAATAACTGGGGGGTCATAGGTCATATGCATGGATGTCAAAGTGGGGGTTCCATAGCCACCCCAGCCTCACCCAGCAGATCAGCTGTAGAAAACCATACAGAGATGTCTGGAAAAGGCCACCACATAGCGACATCCATGAAATCCCCACCTACAGACTTTTACACAGTGATATCACAGCAGGACTTTTCAGTGGCAGAATGGCTTTGAGAGGTAAGAAGTCTGAAACTACAAATGTTTATGCCAGAATAATCTGACATGTGGTCGATACTGTTATGCCTGTAGTCTCAAAAATAAGGCACACGACTATGCTAAATGGGACCAACATGTTAAGCAAATATCAGCACAGTCTCTGCAAATGTGTATTGTGTATTTTGTACAAATGTGTCACCTCCCCCCATAATCCCATAGAAATGCAGTAACATATCCCTAGCCTTAAGCAGCATCCAACCATCAACTAGAATGATAGGTCAACACAAACAGAAAGCAATTGTCAGTAACACCCACAGTCAACTTACTGGTACCATCCCAGGGTTGTCCACTGCTGGCAGCCTGGGAACATATAATCATCAGAATGCACTGCCTTGCTACAGATGGCCTGCATGTGTCACACCTGGCCTACAGGCCTGTGGCAAATGCCCATGCCTCACTCACAGTGCCCTGTTAGGGAGTTTCATGGGGTCCTTAACACCAATATAACTCAGTCTACAAAATGCAAAGAAAGGTCATGCTGCTAACTGCTAGGAGAAAGCCTGCTAGTGTCAGAGAGCCAGAAATCTGGACAAAGCCATGAATAATGGGGTGTAAAAGGTCCAAACAGAAGGACACATTTGAAATACTGTTATAAAGTTGATGGAATGATTGTAGTAGCATGAAATGTCTGATGGGTACGACGTCTGAAACTGCAATGTCAACTGTCAGTAATATCTGACTTCAACCCTGAGTGACTTGCAGGACACTTTTCCTTGAAAACCACACTTGTTTGGGTAACCAACAAGGTATATGAGTCATGGATGTGGACATTCTGTAATACTCTGTACAATCAACAGGCAGGGCTAGGAGTCTAAACATGGGATTGCACTCATTGCAGGCAGTCCTAACCCTGGAAGATGGTGACATATCTGCACCCACAGAGCCCTGGCCCACAGCCATGGTGAGTAACACACCCTTCCCTGATTACTCATCCTATGCAACATCCTGAGCCCAAAATGTGGCCATACAAGCAAAATGAGATGGGCCATACATATATGTGAGACAAACACACACCTCCAGACTGGTCAAATAGTTTGACACACACAAGACCCTCCAAGTGCAGTCAACCATTGAGAAGACCCCTATGCAAAGTACTGGTAGCTATAGGCAAACATATCTGACCCAGGACACCCCCCCCCCACATATCTTATCCCAACAAATCTATCCAGAGTCTGCCTGTCACCCTGATCCTGTCTGACTTATATTACCCAACTGTGGACTGGAAATCAGACCAGGCCATAACAGAAATGCACAGAGATTCCACCATTGTAATATATCACCAAGGTGCTGGACCATTTTCACAGCACCAGCAGTCAATTGCTTGTAGGAACACCTCTCAATAAGCTGGACTGTGCAAGAATGCATAGCATTTGGCCCATAATCCTGATGTGTGCATCATCCATCCTGTACTCCTCTGGTAAATCACTGTGATGATCTGAGGAGGTTTGTCATGAGGTACTGAAACAATACATGCCAGTGGCAAACATCATATATGTCAGATGTCTGCTAAAATAAGCCCTGTGACCATAGCAACCCATACATTACCGAGAGAAATTATCCCAATCACCGTATGGCCCTTTGTCTCCCCATTTTGATAGGCTATTTCCAGATATCCCTCACCAACAGGTTGAGAGGTATGGCTGTAGCACAAAAAAATCAGACTGGAGTACAACAATCCTGAAATGGAGTCCCACATGTACTATAGAAGGTCACACTGAGCATACTCATGCACTTAGAGAAATGTCAGTAGGATCTAGGAATAACAGCCCTTGCCCACCCAGTGCACTTCCCATTGTCCTACTTTAGCAGTCCTGAAAATGTCTGTCACCATAGAAGTCGCTTTCATCAAGCCTCTGCTCTATAAGGTCTGTGGCACATGCGATAACTGTGTAATACTACAATACAAATAACTAGTTAGGTAGGA
>NC_056739.1:283544813-283619813 GCF_019279795.1 Protopterus annectens
ATTCATGACACACATTCAGACAATAACATACACACTCTGGATGGACCCTCAGCATCATGCAGTGCAACCCTTTCCAATTACCGTTACTACTAATATACACCTCTGGGATATGTGAGTGGTGTTAGTAGGTAATGGCCCTTCACTTAGCACACACTGCACCCATGTAAATTATTGCTGTCCACCTTTATAGCACTGTGGCAATTCCTACAGAACATACCCCCCAACTGTACAGGGTTTTGCTGAATGTCTACATGTGTGGCTCATATGTTTTGTCGGATCTTCATAACTCCTGTGTTTTTCTGATGCATTACTGTGTTGGCCTGTGGGTTGGTGCCACTAAGTAATGTCCTAATTGGAGGTGCAGACTGCATAACCTGTAGTACATGTATTTTAAAACAAAGCCAGTTACTCAAACAACTTCCCAAGCTTACAGTGGATATAGTAAATGTACACACACCTGTTAACATGCCAGGTTTTTGTGATATATCACATGAGACCTCAGAAATCAGGTCATAACATTGCCATCATTTCATATGACATATGACCTGTGCAATCCAAATGAAAAACATACACATCAATTACAGGTAACATCTGGTAACTTAAATCAAAAAACTCCAAGGAAAGGGTGCCACAGAACCAGGAACCAATAAAACCACAACAGGCACCCAAAGAGGCAGAAGGTAATAATAAAACACGAGCCTGTAGGTGTAAGCAGCAGTAGGTACAATAGGCTGGTTCCATGAGTGTGCACACCTTTAAAATAATACTCTTTTAAACCAACTTCTGATATAATCACAGAATGCAGTCCTCTTGGGAAGGTGTCTATCAGCATGGCACAGCTGGACTTGCCAATGTTTGCACATTCTCCATTCCAAAACACCTCCAACTATGTCAGATTGCAAGGGCATCCTCTGTACACCACCCTCTTTTGGTTACTCTGCATATATCCTATTGGACATAGGTGTGGGCTTTGACTCAGCCAGTACAGAACCTTTCATGTATTCTGGTGAAGTCGTCCTTTTGTTGATATGGATGTATGGCTTGGGCCATTGTTGTGTGGAAAGGTGGAATTCCTCACCATCCACAGCTATGTGGCAGATACCAGAATGTTTTGGAGCCACAAGGGACCAGTGTTTGGAACTGTTCATAATGCCCTCTAACTTGGCTACAACCCCAATTCCAGTTTGTGAACAGCAACCCCAAAGCAGGATACTGCCATCCCCATGCTTCACCATGGGGGTGGTGTTGTTGTGGTGATGTGCACTGGTGATATTGTGCCAAACACACCTATTAGAATTGTGGCCAATGAGTACAACCGTGTTTCTATATTACTATGACACATTTTCCCACTTGCTTTTTGGAGACCTGATGTATTGTTTTCAGACTTTCACCAGGCCTGGATATTGTTTGGTGTGAGGAATGTCTGCCATCTTCCAACCCTACCCTATAGGCAGGAAATATGTAGACCATGGAAGGTTGTTGTGACATGTAATACAAACCCAGTAATTACTGGAGTTCTTGCTACTACTTCACTGTTGCTGTAGGGCTCCTGGCAGCCTCCCTGGGCAGTTTCGGTCTTGTATTCTCATAGGCGTTGGTGGGATGTCCACTCCTTTGCAATGTCACTGTAGCCCCATATTTTCACCACCTTCTGATGACTGCCTGCACTGTGTTCTATGGTATGTGCAATGCTGTGGAAATATTTGGGTACCCTTATCCAGACTGATACATCTCAACCATTTGGTCCCTTAGCAGCTTCATCAGCTCTATGTGAACCATGGCTGTTGCTGTAGCAGGCAACTGGGTTTATTTTAGGATAATCCTGGTAGGACAAGTGACCGTTAGTTGCTTTTAATCAAAGAGTCTCTATAACTGATGGCTGTTGTGTACCCAATAAGATGTACTGCTGTAGTTATATTGAAATCTGCCTCAACACAGTACTAGCTTCAGCCTGTGCACACATATCCATCTAGGTTGTGTACAGGCCAACACGGAAGGACTGTGGCTGACCAAGTTCGCAGATGACTGCAAACTGGGCACCATAATCGACTCTCCAGCCGACACAAGCATCCTCCAAAAGGGCCTCATAGAAACAGACAACTGGTGCCAGAGCCATGGCCTCGAGCTAAACGCCAAAAAGTGTATAGTCATCCCCTTTGGCAAAAACAAAGTGCCCACAAATTACCACATAGGTGGTAATCCATTAAGTACAGAAGAAGCAATTAGGGACCTGGGGACCCAAGTTGATAGCAATCTCTCATTTGACAACCATGTGGCCAAAGTGGTTAGAAAAACATTTTATATAGCCCACCTAATCATGCAAGGATTCACATCTAGATCAGGGAGGTCATCATGCCTCTTTACTCATCCCTCATCAGGCCCATAATTGAGTACAATGCCCCTTTTGGGATGTACCTTACCAGACACCTGCAGCAACTAGAAAGACCCCAAAAGTACCTCACCAAGAGGATCAAAGGGCTCAAACAGATGTCATATGCTGCCCGGTTAAAGAAACTCCAGCTCTACTCAGTGGCATACCGCCTGCTCAGAGGCGATCTATGCCTGACATATAAAGCCATGTCCAACCCGGAATTAATGGACATGCTGCACCTCAGAAAATCCAAATCCCATCGAGCTACGCGCTTGAGAGACTTGAACCTCAGCACTGAAATAAATAGGACATGCTGGAGGGACAGATTCATAATCCAGAGGCTCCTTTCACTCTGGAATAAAATCCCAGTCCAGGTTAGGCAGAGTCCCTCATTGACTCTCTTCAAGAGGAATCTTGATGAGTGGATGGGAGATCGTAGATTTACCCCGGGTATCACTTCTGTGTCACTGTTAGACACAGGCACAGTATACTAACCTCGAAAAAGGGCATAGCAAAATTAACTTAAAATGGGTGGTGAAAGCCAAACACACTCTGGCTAGGCTTATAAATGCCCTAGGGCAGATAGCCTAGTATGAACCTATGAACCTATGAACCTATTATTGTTCCCCTAACATATTTGTTTGCTTTACAATTGAATTGTACAGGTTATAGGTCACATGAAAGGTTGACAGTATTCTGAAATTGTCTATTGTGCTCTCATTTTTGTATATCACACATACCTGGCATTCTAACAGCTGTATACATCATTTATATGCACTGTATACTACTATTTTCTACAAAATGACCCTAGTTATGGGCCTTTGTCCCCCCATTTTATAGGTCTTTGTCCAGGTGTCTGGCAATGAAGGTTGCTACAAATATGTGACATCTCCTGCAAATTGGCCCCTTTCATGACCACCATGATGCAATGCAGTAAACACCACCACAGGTGAACATGCATATATTGCCAAATGGCAGAATGTAACAGTTCTGTGCATGGTCACATGCATTAAATTTAGCATGCCTGAGGTACTGGTGAGCCACAACAGGGAAACCCTATACTTACTGGGTTCAGGCTGCTGTCCCATGTGCAGACCAGAGAGACCTATGTAGTTGTGAGGGAGAGGTATTGTCAGCAGATTGACATTAGGCATTGTTACAAAAAGAATGCTACGTTTCTTTCCAGGTACAGTACACACTATGATATTACACAATTTGCTGTCCTTCACTATAGATGTGCACTTGTGCGCATTACTACACCCCACCCACTAATCGATTTTGCACTGACATATTCATCTAGAGACTCTGTAGAAGGCAGTTTAAATGCTACCTCATTACATTGATGTGCACTTTGGCTTTACCTGGATGGTCCTTGCCTGTTGCCTGGTTGCCACCCACCTACACAACTGCTGTTTCCCGTGTTTCAGTTTGTGTGGGGGTTACCCCAAGGTTGGCAAGGAGCTCCTCTGTTGCCACAAGTGGGGTCTGTGCAGCTGGCCTCCACTGGTAGTAGTACAGTCCCTCGCTACAGCAGCAGCCCTTTTGGATACAATGTATCAGTTCATTTCCTCTATGCCTGACCTGATCTATGTGAATCTATGGTGGCCCAACATGTTCACTCTGTGAACAATCTCATCTGACAGGGCAGTCCTCTTCCTGCAGATTTTGCTGGCTACGGCCAGAAAGGATGGCATAGTTTAAGATTACAGCTTCTGTGATGGCTGCAGTCTTCGCATCACTGTAAGGCATTTGTTGCTGCATGGCACCTGGAGGACATACACAGGGAAACACATCACAGGACCTCAGACATTGTCCAGGGTTCTTTACAGAGCCAGTACATGCATATGGACTATCATTAGCCACCACTTACAAACACATCATAACCCTGTACCTGGCAGCACTGTATGAACATGCATTGTACTCCTGGTCCTGATGTGTCATGTTTCCCCCAATGAGGGTCAGTACATGGCATAAACCACCATTCATCATCCACGTTTGTGTAGAGGGATGACAGTGGTCATGTTCCTTGCAGATGGGATATCAGTGGTGCTCAGGCTTTGCTTGCATACAGTGTGCAATGGAGCTAGAAGCATATGCCTGGGTTCATGTAGGATGCAGACAGGAATGTTATCAGGCCCCAAGAGGACATGCTTTTGTCAACTTTGTTTGGAAGTTTGTGCCTGATCCATGATGATGAGGGGAGGGGGTGTGTGTGCTGTCAATATCTACCTATACTGATGGTGATCCAAGGTAGTGATGTTTGCCCTAAGCCTGTCTGCAGCAGGTCGGCTGTAGCTATGGTGTGTGTGTGTATGTGCTGTGATTGACCACCATTACAGGGTGGGTTGGGTTGGTATGTCTGAGACTGCAGACATATGTGAAGATGGCCTTGTGATTGCCTTTAGTGGATGTATCCAATTTGTACTCATAGTTAGCCTTACAGTAATCCACCTGTGACCTATTATGCTAATTCAGACAAAGGTTGACATGCCGCCCAGCTGGTGCCTGCCCGTACTTTGCCCTGTACAACCAATATAGCATCACATTGTGTGCTTTATGCATTGCTGCTGCCCAGCAAATGGGTTTTCTCTACTTTGGTGGAGACAGGTTTTACAAGTACAGTTTTGTTGAGGCCATACAGCTATGTGGGTGGTCATATATCTGTTTGTAGTAGGCATGAACACAGGGTCAGAACACAGTTGGCCACCTCTACAATTTCAATGTGATACTCATGCTTATTGTACTACCCATGTCTGTGTCAGGGCAATGACACCACCAGTAGCTGTAGAGGTGTAACTCTGTTGGATGCACAGAAACTAAGGTTACACATGTGTACAACATGTACAGCTTATTCACCTGACGTTTTGCATGCCATGTCAGTTGTTATGAGGCAGCCAGGCACACCTACCCATACATACCTAAAGATAATACCTGCTACACATTTCTGTGCTCTGTCAGTATGGCACACTGTAATGACAGTCTTGCTGCTCAGTCAGTCATGTCAACCTGTTAGGGTAGGACATGTGTAGGACAATGCACATACATGGTAGCTATGGTCCATAATTAGTGACACTTTCTTCATATTGCTGTAACACACATATGTCATTTGATAGTACAGTAGCCTTTGCATTCACAGACGTCTCCTGCTCATATGGCAGGCAGAGAAGTGAAAGGCTAGGTGTGTGGTAGTGAGGGTAGGAACTGCTAATGTTGTAAGTATGACTGGTATGGAGACAGAGCTAGCTGATATGCTGAACAGAGGAAAGGTGGATATATTGTGTGTTCCAGAGACCGGATGGAAGGGGTGTACAGCTGTGTGCTTCAGAGTCAGGTGCAAATAGTCCTATCATGGTGTGTATGGGAGGGGGAATGGAGTAGAGGTTAACCTGAAGGAACATTATGCCAAGAATGTTTGTGGAGATGATAAGAGTGTCAGGTAGAGTGATGTTCAGGAGGCTGGGAATTGATGGTGTAATGTTGACAGCTGTTAGTGCATATGCTCCACTAATTGCGTGTGTGATGGATGAGACAGATGCACTTTGGTGTGGTTGGATGAAGTGGTGATGCATGTACCCAAGCGTGAGTGAGTGGTGATTGGAGCAGATTTCAATGGGCATGTTGGTGGGGACAGAGGAAATGCAGAAGTGATGTGCAGGAATGGTGTTAAGCAAAGGAATACAGAAGGTGAGATTTCAACAGAGGTTGGACATGTGTGTGGTGAATACATAGTATTACAAGACCAAGGGGCATAGGGTGGCATACAAGAGTGGAGGAAGATGCACACAGGTGGCTTATCTCCTATGTAGGTGGGCTTGCTTGAAGGAGATTGGTAACTTTAAAGTGATGACAGGGAAAAGTGCAGTTAGACAGCATGGAAGGTTGGTCTGTGGGACAACACTGGTGATCACAAAGAGGGGAGGAGTGTGAGGGTGGCACCAGAGATCAAATGATGGATACTGAGAAAGGGTGATTGTGAGGTTGAGTTCAGGGAAGAGTTAAGTCAGGCAGTGGGTGGCAGTGAAACATTAGCAAATATCTGGGTAACTACAGCCGAGCTAGTAAGCGAGATAAGTAGAACGGGGCTTGGTGTGACATCTGCAAAGAGGAAGGAGGACAAGGAGACTTGGTGGTGGCATGAGGAAGTACAGGGGAGTATGCCGAGAAAGAGGTTGGCCAAGAAGAAGTGGGATTGTCAGACAGATGCAGAACGTAGACAGGGGTATAGGGAGATGGGTTGCAAGGCAAAGAGAGTGGTGGCAAAGGCTGAGGATGGGGTATCTGAAGGGTTGTATGTGAGGCTGGACACCAAGGATAGAAAATAGGACCTGTACCAACTGGTTTGACAGAGGCATGTAGCTAAGAAGGGTGTGCAGCAGATAAGGCTGAGAAAGGATAATGGTGAAACTGCACTCACTAGCTAGGAGAGTGTGTCAAGCAGGTGGAAACAGTACTTTGATGGGCTGTTGAATGCCGAGAATGAAAGTGAGAAGGTTGGATAATGTGGGTATGGTGAATCAGGATGTGCAACAGATGATCAAGGGGGAAGTAAGGATAGTTATGAAGAGGTTTAAGAATGGAAAGGCTATTGGTCCACATGACATACCTGTGGAAGCATGGATGTGTGTTAGAAAAATATGTATTAGTAATATGCATGCTTAGTGCATTCGAGGTTTAAAAGGGTTAATACATTTATTCTATTCACACTGCATGAATCTGCACAGCTATTAGAAACTTAACAAGAAGCATTTGATTTCTGCTAAGGTCATAACAAGAAGTAATTCATTTCCACTAGTGTCATGAGACTTAACAAAAAGTTATTGATTTTCTGCTTATGCCATGAGAAAGTACACAGCTGCTCAAAGCTTTGATAAGAACACAATGGATGCTTGAAAGTATAACCCGCAGTCAGCATTACTTGTACCTAAGCTAGAAATGTACATTGAATCTAGGCAAAATGTAACACATATATTAGAACTGCACAACTGAAGAATTGAAAGTTTGTGGTGGGCTAAAATAAGCCCCAAGGCCAGGTTGTTTTTCTCAAATGTTTTGTAAATCAGCAGTTATTCTCAACTAGTCATCAATTAGTCTACTAACATTTTCTGTAGAGCAATACAGAAAGCTGTGTCTAACTACATCAGCAATAGAAGTAACATTTCTGTGTGACATGGAAAGAACTGTATAAAAATTCCATACTAATTATTAATGTTCAGACAAACCATTCTGCCAGCATGCTTTGTCTCCTTGCTGCAAGTTAATAAAGGGTGCCTTGCTTGAACCTTACGTGAATTGGTCTTTGAAGTTTTTTTCCTTTGACAATGTGTTTAGGACAAATGGCAGTGGTCTTTTTAACCAGATTGTTTACTGTAATCTAAGAAAGTGAGAGGGTGCTTGAGGAGTGGATGAAATGTGTTTGGGTACTGATTATGAGAATAAGGGTGGTGTGCAGAACTGTAATAACTACAGAGGGATAACATTGATCATCACAGCATGAGTTAATGGTAAAGGGTGGTGGAAGCTAGGCTAAGAAGGGAGGTGTAGATTATTGATCAGCAGCATGGTTTCATGCCAGGATAGAGCAGTACAGATGCAATGTTTGCTCTGAGAGTGTTTATGGGGACATACAAAGAAGGTCGGACATAGCTGCATTGTGTCCTTGTGGACTTACAGACAGTATATGACAGGATCCCTAGAGGGGAGTTGTGGTATTGTATGAGGTGGTCAGGAGTGGTGGAGGAATCCATAATAATGCTACAGGATATGTACAAGGCTAGTATGACAGCAGTGAGTTCTGCATGGGAAGTGACAAGGGTGTTTAAGGTGAAGGTGGGAGTACATCAGGGATCAGTAATGAGCCCTTTCTTATTTGCAGTGGCGATGGACAGGTTGACAGACATGATCAGACAGGAGTCCCCCTAGACTGTGCTGTTTGCAGATGACATTGTGGTCTGTAGTGAGAGTAGGGAACAGGTTGAGGGGACCCTGGGGAGGTGGAGGTATGGTCTAGAGGGGGGAGGAATGACGGCCAGCAGGACTAAGTTGGAATATATGTGTGTGAATGGGAGAGAGGATGGAGGAATGGTGAGGATGCAGATAATACAGTTTGCTACAGTGTATAGGTGTAAATACTTGGGAGCAACTGTTCAGATTAATGGCGAGTGTGGGGGAGAGGTGACACCGTGAGTATGGGCAGGATGTGGGTGGTGGGGAAAAGTGTCATGGGTGATTTGTGACAGACAAGTACCATTAAGAGTGATAGGGAAGGTCTATATGAGGGTAGTGAGACCAGCTATGTTATATGGGTTGGAGACAATGGCATTGAAAAAAAAGGCACAAGTTAGAGCTGGATGCAGCAAAGTTACTGATGGTATGATTTGCACTGGGTGTGGCCTAGCAGTGTCACAGTCGGTATTGTGCAACACACACTCCAGTAGTGGTCATATGTGAGTCATCCTGTCCCAGGGCCATGAGCTGTGACACTGGAGACAGACACAGTTTCTATGGCCATAGGTTCTGCTCAGCAATATATCAGTACAGCATGTGTTGTTGAAACATAATATTGTTTGAACTTCTTATTTTCCACGTTTGCATGCCCCCTACTACAGTCCATTACAGGCTTGATTGTTTGACATAGCTGTGTTTATTTGTTTTCAGTTCAGTTGGTATGCTCTATTGGTCTCAGTGTGTGTGTCTGTTTGTTTCTGTGTGTGTGTGTGTGTGTGTGTGTGTGTGTGTGTGTGTGTGTGTGTGTGTGTGTGTGTGTGTGAGTGTCTCTCCCTGAGATAAATGTAGGATATACATCTGGTTGTATAGGCAGCATCTTGCCTTTAGTAGGGAATTCTCATGAGTAGTTGATGGCCTGTGCACCACTTGGAGTCCTCCACTTGATTACTGCATGTGGAACAGCTGTGGTATCATTCCCATACCCAATATCATGGAAACACACTCTGATAACTGAGTACTTCATGACGGCATTGCTCCTTTTCCTTGCCTGGGAGGAGTACTTCATGGAGGTGTGTGTGTGACAAACAGTATCACAGAGTGTAATTGGGAATACCTCTGATAACAAACACTATGGAGACAGCCCAACAGACTGGGGGAGAATGTTTCAGACATAGGGACAGAATGGAAGTATTGCTGTTATACAGTTGAACTAATGCTAGTTTGACAGGGTTTGTGTGGATATGGCTTCTCTGCATGAATTTAAGTCTGATAGTGTTATGTGGTTGACATAACTTCCAAATGTAGAGCTATCCGCAGACTGCCCAGAGTTTGAACTCTTATATTTGGTGTGTTACTCACACATTTTTTGGCCTTGGAAATTCAGTAGCATACTCTGAAGATTGCAGTCAGTAAATGGTAACATCCATGTGTTTTTCTAACTTCATATCCCTCAGATATGGCATCTACTTCTCTGAAGTACAGGCCAACACTAAGGTACTCTGGCTAACAAAGTTAGCAGATGACTGCAAACTGGGACCCATTACTCAATCCCCAAATGATGTGGCTATTCCACAGAAGGGCTTTACAGAAACAGATGCTTGGTGCCAGAGTCATGGACTCAAGCTTAATGCCAAGAAATGTATAGTTATCCCCTTTGGGAAAACCTTTAATAACCACATTGCCACAACAGTCAGAAAATCCTTCTATATGGCACACCTCAACACTAAGGGCTTTTCATCCAGAAAAAAGGAGGTCATTGTCCCACTGTACTCATCCCTCATTAGACCCATTATAAAATACAATGCCCTGTTTGGTATGTACCTCTGAAGACATCTGCAACAACTGGAAAGGCCGCAGAAATACCTCACTAAAAGAATCACAGGCCTAAAGCAGATGCCCTATGCTGACCATCTAAAAAAACTCCACCTGTACTCTGTCGCATATCGTCTACTCAGAGGTGATCTCTACTTAATATACAAGACCATGTCAAATCCAGAGCTGTTGAACATGCTACACTTAAAGAAATCCCAATCCCTCAGAGACACACACTCCAGGGATCTAAACCTTGTCATCACAATGAACAAAACATCAAAACATGCTGGAGGGATAGGTTCTTGACCCAGAAACCCCCCTGACTTTGGAATAGACTGTCCATATATGTCAAGCAGAGTGCCTCTTTGGCCCAAGGAACCTTGATGATTGCATGGGAGATAGGACATTTACCCCAGGGATCACATCAGTCGCCCTGCTAGACAGGGGTCCAGGTAAATAAATACTGTGGGAAAAAATAGCCAGAGAATTGTTATGGCTAGGCTTGCATAAGCCCTAAGGCTGATAGCCTAGTACCAACCTATGAACCTATGAACAACAACCCTGTTACACCAGAAACTCAGCTTATGACAGCAATATGTCAATAATGACCCTGTGTTTGGGCCTCTGCCCCCAAATATGTCAGGTTTTGTCCAGATGTCATGCTGTAAGAGGTGTATAGGTGTAGTATATCATTATATAGTGACTTAATTTCGGATATCATCCCAGTGATGTAGCAGACTGCCAGACATGTTACGTGTAGAAGGCCTTATATATGAGGACGAAGCCTGGATGTTCTGTGGGACTCTATGCAATTGAGATGACTGTATATTTCTGGCAATTGCTGACTGACTGTCAGGATTGTGTAGCATTGTATTGTGAATGTGTTATTTGAACTGTGTAAGGGGGGTAGATGTAAGTGTTGAGGGACCTTCTCTATCTGACTTTGCATGGTGCTCCAGCTTCTGGTGCTCTATCAGCTATATATGTTTGTAGGAGCAGACTGAGACATGTCCCATACCACAGTCAGGCGTCTGACTACACTGTGAATTTGGCCAGTATATATAGGGATAGTGTGTGAGTGGCTAACATGCTGATGATTTTGTTCACACAGTCCATATATTCTACTGTTCCTGTGGCTTACCAGTATGTCACTTTGAATGTGGTGAGATTGGTTCTGGGTATGCACTTTTATGCTGGTTTCTGTTGGTCAGTGCTGTTACATCCCTGTAGTGTCTGATATATTAGCAATTACATGTGCATTCCCCATAGCAAAATGGGGTTTGTGTTGTGTCAGTCTGCCTGTAGTTTAGACAGTACTTGATGACATGCCTAGCAGCTCAGTGTAGTATCCCTACTGTGATGTTATGTCCCAATATTTATCAGATGTACTGTTGCCTGGCCCCCATGCGTGTTGTCTATGTCTGACACATCCATGGGATGATGTGAAGATGTATGTCAGTGAGTAGTAGGGAGCAATTTGGTTTTGAACTTGGGCTATTCCAGTCAATATATGGTATAACAGACAGGAGGGTGTTACTGCATCAACTGTGTTACCTTATCTACTCCAGTATTTGAGATATGTTCCCAGTTTCATGGGTTTACCACCCCCTCCTGGTCAGGCTTGGTCCAAATTTGTTGCAATAAGGGGTTCTGAGCATACCTCTCGACTGGACAGATTGTTTCAGACTGTCCAGGATTATTGCTCATATGTATGTTCTCTTCCACAGAATTATTATTTTAATTTCTGTGGTAAATCATTGTGATGATGTGAGGATTTATGTCTGTAAATGATGACATACACTTCAGTTTCAGAACTCACATCCTTCTGGACATGTATGCTGACACAAACCCTGTTACTGTAGGAACATTCTACATTTATAACTGCAGTATGTACATTATGTCCCTGTTCTTGGACCATTGTCTCCCCATTTTGACAGCTTTTGTCCAGAATTATTGCATTAAGAGGTGTAGAGGTACGGTGTTGGGTATGATTCTAGTATATGTTATGGGTATATATATATATATATATATATATATATATATATATATATATATATATATATATATATATATATATATATATATATATATATATATATATATCTATACACATGTTTATATGACAATATATATATATATATATATATATATATATATATATATATATATATATTATATACATATTTGTTTTATATGTATAGCTCCATATATCTGATCTATAGACTTTTTAATATTTATAGGTTCATAGGTTCATAGGTTCATACTAGGCTATCTGCCCTGGGGCAATTATAAGCCTAGCCCGATTCTGTATGGCTTACGCCACCCCTTGATTTGAGTATACTGTGCCCTTTTTAAGGTTTAGTTTACTGTGCCTCTGTCTAATAGTGACACGGGAGTAATCCCTGGGACAAACCTACGATCCCCCATCCACTTATCGAGATTCTTCTTGAAGAGATTCAGTGAGGTGCTCTGCCTCACATGAACTGGAATTCTATTCCAGAGCGAAGGGAGCCTCTGGGTTATGAACCTGTCCCTCCAGCAAGTTCTATTTATTTCTGTGCTGAGGTTCAAGTCCCTCGAGCATGTGGCTCTAAGGGATTTAGATTTACTGAGGTGGAGCATGTCCATTAATTCTGGATTTGACATAGCTTTGTATGTCAGGCATAGATCGCCTCAAAGTAGGCGGTATGCAACTGAGTAGAGCTGGAGTTTTAACCGAGCAGCATATGGCATCTGTTTGAGACCCTTGATCCTCTTGGTGAGATACTTTTGGGGTCTTTCTAATTGCTGCAGGTGTCGGGTAAGGTACATCCCAAAAGGAGCATTGTATTCTATGATGGGCCTGATGAGGGATGAATAAAGGCACGATTACCTCTCTTGATCTAGATGTGAAACCCTTCGTGATGAGGTGGGCTATGTAGAAGGTCTTTCTAACCACTTTGGCAATGTGGTTTTCAAAGGAGAGATTGCTATCAACTTGGGTCCCCAGGTCCCTAATAACTTTCTCTGTACTTAATGGGTTTCCGCCTATGTGCTAATTTGTGGGCACATTGTTTTTGCCAAAGGGTATGACTATACATTTTTTGGCATTTAGCTTTAAACCATGGCGCTGGCACCAGTTATCTGTCTCTGTGAGACCTTTTTGAAGGATGTTTGTGTCAGCTGGATAGTTGATTATGGTGCCCAGTTTGCAGTCGTCTGCGAACTTGGTGAGCCATAGTCCTCCCACGTTTGCCTGTACCTCGGAAAAGTATATACCGAACAAGAGTGGTCCCAGGACAGAACCCTGTGGGACGCCACTTGTGACCGGTTTCGAGTCTGACATGGCTCCAGCAACTCTCACTCTGTGGGTTCTGTCTTTGAGCCAGTTTGCGACCCATCTTGCGACATAGGGGTTTATATTTAAGCTGGATAGCTTATCTATGATGCCCAAGTGGGGTATTGTGTCAAATGCCTTTGCAAGGTCCAGATAGGCTGTGTGGACTACCTTCCCTTCATCTATGGCTTTGGTGACTGTTTCAAAGAAGTCAACCAGGTTCAAAAGGCAGGATCTGCCCTTGACAAAGCCGAACTGGGTAGGATCTAGTGTCTGTAGGTCCCCAATGTCTTTGTTTATGAGCTCCATGATGATCCTCTCCATAGCCTTGCAGACTAAGCTAGTCAGGCTTATGGGGCGATAGTTTCCAGGGTCTGTAGAGGCTCCACCTTTGTGGAGTGGGACCACTGTTGCTGTACGCCATTCTGTGGGCACATATCCTGTAGTGAGGCTGAGATTGTATAGCTGTTTTATTTGAGGGATTAGTTCCTCTTGTAGTTCATGTAGGACGCAACCTGGGACGCAATCTGGTCCCATGGAAGCAGTGTTTTTTGCTTTGGAGAGGGAAGCCTTCACCTGAGCATCTGAGATGTTTGGGAGGCAACCCTCTGCCGGGATAGATTCTTGCTCTTTTGGGGGGGAGGGGGTGGAGAAGTTTGCACTGAACCTGTCTGCCAGGATATTGGCGATGTCTGTGGGTTCAGTGTATTTTTGTATGGTATGTAAATATATTTTATTTATATTTTATTTATATATATATATATTATTTATATTTTATAATTTATATATATTTTCAATGTATTAAGATTTTTATTAAGCTTTGTGTGTTGTATGACATTTTAGTTTACACATAGGATATTTGTTTTAACAAATAGCTTTTTTTACTCAGGTTTACAAAGTGTTTATAAAATGTTTTCACTTTAAATATCAATTAAGAAGGTTCAATTAGTGTAATTTGTGTGTGGAGTGTTATATAAATTGATTGTTTTGTGATGGGACATTTTATCTGAAGAAGTCAGTTATTCACACTGACGAAAACGTTGTGACTTTTATGATATAAACGTTAATATTCTACATTTACTTTCCTGTGGTTGCGGTCTCTTCCTTATCTGGTTTTGGATTTGTGCGTTTTGTTTGTTCCAGTAGAGCCTTTGCAGTGGTTCTTTGTTGTTATGGAGGCTCGTTCAGGAGAGACCAAATCCACTTTGTCTTCGGAACATCCACTAGGATCCGAAGTGGGTGAATTTCGGAAGCTGGCTGGCCAGCTTACTCAACTTATCGAACTATTGACGCCTTTGAGCCAAGGTCTCCTTTCTTTTGTGTTTAACCAAGGAGCTTCACTTAAACAACATGAATTGGGAGCTGTTCGAGACACACCTACAATCTTGGAAGGCAATGGTTTGGGCCAGGGAGCCGGTTCTGGCGTTTTGGACATTTCTCCTGCATTTCATCGGACACCGAACATTTTACGTTCACAGCATTCGGGTACAGAAGGAGGTGCCATTAGAGGAGAATCGGACCATATTGTACCATCTACATTTCGGGAATGGTTGCAATCCAAACCGTTGTTTCAACATGAAAGGGAAGGAATTCCTTCAGACAAGCACTGTACTTACAACGAGACTATTGAACTTTTAAGGACAGCCCTATACAGGTACAAAAGTTTACATTTAGATAACATGTATCTGAATGAGTGTTTGAAAAAACGCTTAGTACCTAAAGGGCTTCGGACTTATAAATACCCCAATAATGTTATACTCGGCAGTGAGTTTCACCAGGACCTTATTAGGGCTTTCGATAATTGTGGATTAGAAATTGTCCAGGCCATTATTAAGAATAACGAAAAAGAGATAGTTAAGTTACAAGAAGAAATTGAAATACACAATAATTTTATTGTAAACGATTTAATGTTTACTATAGAGTCAGAGAAGAAAAAGTACTATGATATTAGGTTATATGTTGACAAGAAATGTGAAGAAATTTCTATTAGAAAACATAAAAAATTACAACGGGACATGGGGGAATATGCAAAGGGGTTACAATACCCTGCACCACCCGTTGTAAGGGGACAATACAACCAGGGGCGGGGGGCAAATATTCCATCACATCATGGTGTTTATTTTGAAGATGGGAATTCCAACGAAAATGAAAGGGGAGTGGAAACAGGGGAGGAACATTCCCTTGATAATGACAACTTGCCTAGGCGTTCAGAAAGAATACGCAATCAGCGCAACAACACCAGGCCTAATTCTTTTCACCAGGCACCTTACCCATACAGGGGGGGAGGGGGTTATCAGCAGAACAAGAATCAGAGGTGGTAATTTGTGATACATCTGTTGAAAACAATTCCAGTATGGACCAACAAGTGATTTTTAGTAAGGAAGGTTTTCATATTTACAATTACAGTGAATTATCTATCTCTGATACATATTTTGACTTGTTTACTAAAGGCTTTAAATATGTTCCTCAAAGAAATTGTGATATTACTAAAACCATTTTTGATTTAAAAACTTTTATTCGAAAGTTGAATTTAGAAAACATCATGGGTAAAGCTATTTTTGAGTCCAATCCTGGTGTTCCCTACAAGCCTAGTATATACAATCCTCCTGTACATCCACAGTTGAAAAATCTGGAAAGTACAATAGAAAGAAGGATTAGGCAAGTCAAAAGATATAAAGGACATATTCCTAATTTAAAGGAGGCTGAAGAAGAATTACTTAATTTACTTAGCCACAATTCCAATATTAGAGTTATGGAACCCGACAAGGGTGGGGGGTTAGTACTTATGGATAGAATTGTGTACGAAGGAAAAATGAATGATATTTTGCATAACGGATCTAGATACAGGCCAGTTTCTATGAATGAAATTAATGTTTCATATAAGAAAATAGACCTGGCTCTTAAAAATTTGTTTGATCAAGGCATTATAGATTATAAGGTTTATTCATATCTTGAAAACTTATGGCCCAGGGTTCCCTCCATTTTCGGGATACCCAAAGTACACAAGAATATACAAGACCCCCCACTTAGACCTATAGTTGCTGCACAGGGTTCTAAGATTTCCCCTATATCTATGTTTCTGGATAAGAAACTTAAACATCTTTGGGGGAAAGATAAACATCTTTTAAAAGACTCTTGGGAATTTTTGGCCAAAATCACAACTGACTTATTTTCTCCTAACCTAATTTTCCTGACTATAGACATAGTAGATCTTTTTTCCGTGATCCCACATCAACAGGGGCTAGCCTGGTTGGAGGTGGCCCTTAGGAAAAACAAAGGGGCCAGTGATAATGATATTTTTTTGGTTTTGGAACTAGCAGAAATAGTTTTACAAAACAATTTTTTGTACTTTTCAGGAGAGTTTTTTCAGCAAACTTCAGGAGTAGCAATGGGGGCCAATTGTGCCCCAACCTATGCGGATATAGTTTTGTCTGTATGGGAAGATCAGTACGTACTTAATAGCATCTATAGCCAGTACTGGAGTTTCTACTCACGATATTTGGACGATATATGTATTTTCTGGACAGGTCCAGCTGAAATACTGCAAGAATTTATTACATATTTAAATACCAGTACAGAATTTTTGAAATTTACTTATCAAAGTTCAAAAAACCAGTTGGATTATTTAGACGTAACCCTTAAAGTACTGGAGGGTAAGTTTAAATCTACTATTTTTAGAAAAAACACTTTCTCCAATAGCTATTTGAGATACACAAGTTCACATCCCAGACATCAAAAGAGGGGGATAGTGAAGGGACAATTTGTTCGGGCATCACGAATGACGTCAGATGACCTTGACTATATTCATGAATGTTCTATTCTTACTAGGCTATTTTTGGAGAGAGAATACCCCCTAGAGCTTATTGAAAATGTGTGTGGAGAAGTTAATGAAGGGAGAAGTAACAAATATAAGCCTATTTTGGGCTTAGGGAATTTGCCCTTACCTTCTGTCCCTAGGGGATCAAGTGATTCAAATGGAGATTACAAGACAGTATTTGTTACAGATTATAGTGCCAATTCAGGCACTATTAGAAAAATAGTTGAGGAAGAGTGGGGACATTTCTGTAACATGACAGATCTTACTTGTTTCAAAGGGAAAACTATGAAAACAGTATTCCATAAAGGGAAAAACATTAAGAATGTCTTAGAACAGGAAATGGATACTAGAATTCATTCAAACCAACGTAAAGGGACATACAGATGTGGAGCCTGTGGACAATGTAAATACATAGCACATACTGAAAAACTTTTTATTTCAGGTAGAAACAAATGGATTCATGCATCCAATTATTCCAACTGCAATAGTCAGAGAATAATTTACCTTAGCATGTGTCAGATTTGTCAAGGATTTTATATAGGCAAAACTGAGAGACACCTAAAACGGAGGATTTATGAACACCTTTATGAAATACAGAAACAGAATTACAGTAATGCCTTATATCGACATACCTTGACATGCCCACAGGCCACATTTACATTTTTTGTATTAGAAACACAGATGAGAGACCACAGGGGGGGTCCATGGGAGACCCGGTTAGAATACCGGGAAGCTTTCTGGCAGGTGATGTTGGAAGCTAACAGACTGCCTGGCATGAATGATCATATATCCATTTTGCCTTTGTTAAAATTAAAAGCTGCTAAACTGTGATGAATATATGAAATGTAAATATATTTTATTTATATTTTATTTATATATATACACTATTTATATTTTACAATTTATATACATTTTCAACGTATTAAGATTTTTATTAAGTTTTGTGTGTTGTACGATATTTCAGTTTACACATAGGATATTTGTTTTAACAAATAGCAGTTTTTTTACTCAGGTTTACAAAGTGTTTATAAAATGTTTTCACTTTAAATATCAATTAAGAAGGTTCAATTAGTGTAATTTGTGTGTGGAGTGTTATATAAATTGATTGTTTTGTGATGGGACATTTTATCTGAAGAAGTCAGTTATTCACACTGACGAAAACGTTGTGACTTTTATGATATAAACGTTAATATTCTACATTTACTTCTTGTGGTTGCGGTCTCTTCCTCATCTGGTTTTGGATTTGTGTGTTCAGTGTATTTTTTGTCATTTAGAATCAACTCAGAACAAGTCTGGGAGTTGCATCCCAGGTTTCTAACATAACTGAAAAAAGCCTTATGATTGTCTTTGGTGTCCTGTGCAATTTTTCTCTCAAAGCTGGCCTTGGAGGATTTTATGAGGGATCATAATTTTTTGCTAGTACTGATCAGAGATGCCTTCCCTATTAGGGATTTTGCTCTATCATGTAGTATCTTCCTCCTTCTGTTGTACAGTTTATTTATGGCAGGGGTCCACCAGATTGGATGCCTGCCTTTGGATGATTGGGTCTTGGTTTTGTTTGGGATAGCATGATCCATGCATTCCTGGAGATGTCCGTAGAATGCATTTATATAGGATTCTGCAGATTGGGCTGTAGTTTCCACTGGCCCTGGGGCCTTGAAGGATTCCACTTCGGTTTTGAGAAGTGAGAAGTTCACTTTTGAGAAGTTTTTCACTGTGGTTTTCTGGGCTGGGGGTGGGGTCGGGATGTGGACATCCAGTGAAATTAATTTATGGTCTGATCTTACCAATGAGGGATATACTTCTGGTGTGGAGCATAGAATCCCCATGTTGGTAATGATCAGGTCTAGTATGTTGTCCCCTCTTGTGGGAGTGGTGACTAGTTGTTCCATAGCATTTGAGTTTATAATTTCCAGGAATCTTTGGGCTAAGGTGCTGGGGCTTGAGTAGTGCGTCCAGTCAATGTTTGGATAGTTGAAGTCACCCAATATAATGGTGTTTGGAGAGATCTTCATGTTCTCCAATGTTTTCAGGAAAGCTGAATGGGATTCCTGACTTTAAGAGGGTGGTCTGTAGGATGCTATAAACTGAAAAGCAGTCTTGCCCACTGTTAGTTGCACATGGATGGTCTCCGATACTTCGTGCAATGCCACTAACCTGGAGGTGTGGATATCCTTGATAAATATGGAAACTCCCCCTCCTTTTGTGGTTCGGTCCAGGTTTTGGGGCCGAAAAGCATGATATGAGGTATAGCCTGGTAGTGCTGGGGTGCTCTCTGGAGCCTGGAACCAGGTTTCTGTCACTGCACAGATATCGATGTTCTCCATACTGAGGAGAGCTTTGAGTGCGTGCATCTTGAGGTTAAGACTTCTGTTGTTTAGCAGCATTACCCTTAGTTTCTTGTTCCTTGTGCTGTCTATGGGGGTGGGTTTGACTTTTGAGCCTTGCCTAAAAAAGGCACTATGGGGGTGGCAAGAGCCTTTGCCAATATCCAAAAGCCCAGTGGTGACAGGTGCAAGCCATCCCTAGCGAAGCAACGTGGCTTGTCGAGCATGTCATCCCAGGCTGACAGACACTGGATCCCCTTTGAATGACACCAAAATTTTAGCCAATTGTTAAAATCGATCATTTTGTCTTTGTACTAGGTGAGGGTAAGATGCTGCTCAAGGTCAGGGTCATACCAGCCTGGGCTACATAGAGAGCTCCTCTATGTCTCTTTTCATGTAGTCCAGCAAGGTACGTCTCAGGTCATTCACACCAGCATGTACAATGACTGAGTCATATTTGTATTTGCTTTGGAGTGACATGACTGATTCCACAGTGTTTGTTCCCTACTATTCTATACCTGTACTGAATGATATATTTGAAAAAAACAACAGTCATTACTCCATTTTAGATGGTGTAGTGGTAAATTGCTTTGAGAATGGTGTACTGGGTCCTGGGTTCAAGACTTGGCAGGGCTGATTATTTTGTTCCTGAGCAGAACAGTGGCTGATGGAGACAAGGGGATTAAGGCAGTTTTAACCAGTTGCAAGTGGGTTTGCATGATAGTAAGTGATGCCAACACATAGTTAAATGGGAAACTGCTTAACCTGTATAGGCATTGCTTAGCATAGTGCAAACTCACTTACTGCTGCTTATTGCAGCTTACTTCCACTTACCCCCATGCTAATTTCTTTAATAGAAAAGAAAAGAAGGGTGATAGGAAAGTGGTGAAAAGGGAACATGCAGAGGGAAAAACAATATGACAGATATGTAGGGATGTACAGGACGGGTGTAGGGAAGGTCCATAGCTGTCCATTTCTTATACAGCAACAGCTGTGCATTTGTATAGAATTCTGAGGTGAATTTGGACACTCAATCTCTTGAGAGATGGATGAGGACAACAGTAATGTATTGTTAAGCCAATTAGACCAAATTACATGTGCCCAGTGGACATGTGTGTGAAATGGACACCTATGTATGGGGCAACATTTTTTGTGAGAACAGACTGTCCTTTTTTTTTTTTTTTTTTTTTTTTATGTTGGGGAAGGTTAGGAGGTATATTTGGGGAGGTATGTTGGGTAGGAAGACAGGGAAGACAGACAAGACAGCAGACAGGGGCGGTATATGACATGTGTGGGGGTAAACACATTGGACGGGGAGGGTGGTTGGGAATCGGATGCCCACGAGCCCCCAAAAGGATACAGGGGACTGAGGTCCCCACCCATGGGCAGTCACCACTGCACCTTCACTAACCCAAAGGTGGCTGTGTTGGGGGATGAGCAGGAGGGGCAGGCTAATCCTGAAGATGTGCCACGCGGCCCTCAAGCTGGCATAGCAGATCTCTGAACTCCTTTTGAAGCTCTCTATGCACCAATCCCCAGACCTGATGATGGGTGACAGTGTCCTGTTCATGCCTGCTCCCAGGAGGGATGGGCCCCATCCCCTGAGGGGGTTCCACCTGAAGGTGGTGCAGGACCAGGGGACGAGAAGACCCTGGGTTGGGTCCCAGATGTGCTGGGGCCTGGTGCCATGGCCAGTTGAGGTGGGACAGGTGGATCTGCTGAGATCAGACTTCCCAGATGTGCTATGGTGTTGCAGTTTTATAACATATGTTGGTTAGTCATGAAAAACACATACATAGGTATTCCCATTAACCCAAAATAACAGATTTGGAACAGTTGCATAGCAAACAGAACACATGCATATATGGAACCACAGTGGGCATTATAACAGCATGCAGGTTACATTGATAGCAACAGGCCACCAATGATAGTATCTGAACAGGGAACATTAATAGTCAAACATTTAAATATCTCCCAACAGTAGGTTTGGTGAAAAACATACACATTGATTTATGTGATTAGATTATTGGTGCTGATAGGGTGGGGGAGAGAGAGATATGTCAATTATCTACTGTATAGGCTTCAGTTGCTTCAGTTAATGATCATTGCTCTAATCATTACTCTCCAGGTACTACCTCACTTTACATTGACCTATGGCCTTGGGTTGGACAGTGGTATGTTTGTACACAGTCTGTAATTATAGCCTTCTTACAAGTAATTTATACCTTTTCTTACCTGACAAATCTGTGTAGGAAGTTTCTGTTAACACTACCTGACTGTTTCTACCCATATTCACATAGTCAGGGTTACATATGTGCACTCATACTGTGTGCGTGTGTGTGTGTGTGTGTGTGTGTGTGTGTGTGTGTGTCTGTGTGTATGCATGTGTGTCTGTACTACTGCCATTCTCTGCCTTGATTTCTATTGGTCACCCTGGGTGTGTGCGGCAGTGACCACTAGCTGTGACAGTGTGACACTTGAAGGACATTTCTTGGAGGAGACTACTTGGTGTATGTACTTATCTTCCTGTTATTTGCAGCCATGGGGTTGGACATTAGGTGTTGTACACAGTGTATAAGTACAGCCTTCTTACAGCTAAAATATACCTTTTCTTACCTTGTAAACCTGTGGAGGAAATTTCTGTTATCACAACCTGACTGCTTCTACACATATTCACATATTCCTGGGTGAAATTATGCATACAGCTTACTACCACTCCCAGGATTTGAACCGTGCTTGTTTGTGCAAAAAAGACAACAAAGCTTGTGTTTCATCAGAATGAGCTATTGAGAAACCTCTGTCTCTTGTTTGACTATTTTCTGCCTAATACTCTCTTGGTTGTACAATCTGACCTTATAATTCTGACATTTATGCATGGCAGATAGTTCTGTGTATTCATACTTTGACATAGCACAGTCTGGAAAACATTGGTTAACACAACATTACTATTCAGGTATCAGATCTTGGTGCATGAAACATTTCATAGGTTTATAGATTAGTACTAGGCTAACTGCCCTTGCGAGACATTTTAAGCCTAGCCAATTATCCCTTGTGACACTTAAACCCTGCACCTTGTGTTTGTAAGGCAAACACCTTAACCATTAGGCCACCCTCCTAGATATAGTTAATTTCCTGTTTTACAACTCCATAATCTTTGTCAGATGATCCTTGATTATTTAATGCTTTCAGAGCTATAGTTGCTGCGCAGAAACTGTACAGATTTCGATTCATACCACCACATACCAAAGTAAACACAACTAGTCCGAGGTTTTGACTTTTATTGACAGGTACTGACACTTTTATTGATATATACCCTGTACATCACTATTACTCTGCTAATATCTCATTTATTCAGTACAAACCATACCCATTTTTAAATACTGACAGGTGACATTCTACTCCTTTCTATTTATTTGCCCTGAATACTACAAGCTAGATTTGTACTCACCAGCCTCACAATGCACCCTTAGATGCCTGCTGTCATGGGATTTCATGTTCATGACCCTCTTATCTGATGCTGTACAAGAGATAGAGAAACATTTATGCGTACCTATCCATCACATGCACAGGCTGGACTTTGGAAACACTTATCTGATACTTAGACACAGGTGGGACATTCCCCGCCTGTGCATCTTGCACCCACTAGTCCAAGAGCTCCCTCTTCCTATGCTTCAAGTCAGCAAAGTGGTGCAGGACCTACTCATCAGTCCGAAGGATGACAGTGGCACTGGTGAAATCACGTGTGAGACAGTTCCAGGCCTCCGCTTTGTATTGGGAGCCCTGGTACTGGTCTGGAGGTTTCGTGGTCTTTTACTAGGAGTCCAACCATGACCCTGGACTCCTGAATGCACCAGCTCTGTGCCTGAAAGCGCACACCTTCACCAACACCAGCCATAGTGCCTGCAGTGATCAGCTGCAACTGGTTATGGTTGTATTCCCACCTGCGGGGATTAAATAGGGCTGGATTCCCACCCTTTGCCCTGATTGGCCGAGTTTGATTATGCTGAGCTAAGCTAAGCAATGGGCAAACCCGCTTAGCATAGATAAGCATTGCTTAAAGGGGTAGATGCTAAGCACTGCTCACCAGTGTGGAAATCCGCTTAGCTACGCTAATTATTGCTAAGCTACAAATTTAAGCAATGCTTACTCTGGCTAAGCATAGCTGAGCACAATTTAGCATAGTTAAGCTTTCGTTTTATGGACTATCAGGATTGTGGGGTTCCTTCCTTCTTAATAACATCTTATGATATCTATGTTTCCCTTCCATAGCATCCCCAATGTGCTTTCATTACATTATATTATTTTGTGTCTATACTGTATGGAATACTTGTGTTTATATGGGGGTGTTTCACATCTGTACTAAACTGACACCTCACATTTGGACCGGCTACACTACCCTGGTTAACAAATATATATATTATTTACTACCTATTTATAAAAAAGATACTTTTAGTGCTGTTTTCACATATAAAAAGGAATGGATTACACTGGAGCTTGAACCGTGAATAACTGCGTGCTAAGCGAACCCTCTAACCACTACACTCTTTCACTTTGACCATTTTGGCTGTATGTTTCTATTTAGCTCTTTTGAATGTTTCAACTATGCTATACAAAGCTGCGCACACCCCTCAGCTACTTTATTGGGGATGGGAAAAAAATAAATGTGTTTTATTTTTATTTACTTTAGGGGTATGCACACTGCTTTCTGCCTATTAGAGCAGAACATCTGGACAACTACATCATACAGTGGGTATTATTTTACATGTTCTTCTCAGGAACACACTTACTTATTTGGTATGCCAGCATGTACACTGGCATACTATTGTGGACATTATCTGTTCTGGATCATTGTGGGGGGCTGTGCCTCTGTGTGTACTCTAATCCCACCTCTCAACCTCTTAGAGCAAAGCATCTGGACAAAGCCTAACATGATGGGGGACAAATAGGGACAGATTTTAAATATTGCTCTTACATACTTAGAAAGTTGATGGGGTAATAGGTTTTGCATTAGAATTAATTTTCTGAATGATGTGGAGTCTTAAACTCAAATGTTAGGAGGAGCACAACAAAACTATGAGGCAAAAATCTGAGCATTCTGTGAAAATCTGTACAGTTGAAAGGTATGAATGTATTTTGTCTGCGGGCACTGTTTTGTGGTGATGACAGTGTCCACAGACACTGCTGGTTGCTTTAGAATTGCCATACAACAATTCTAGACTGCAGGGGGCATGTGTACTGTGCGAGCAATGCTCGATCATGCCCTCTACACTCATTCATGGATCATGCATGTACAGGTTATACAGTAGTGTGCCTTCATGCATATGCAAGGTGCTCTGCTGTGCGACACTGGCATGATCCGCTCTGTGCAGGAATAGCACTATTCCTGTATGGAGTTTAATGAATCCCAGGCTAAGTTTAGGTGACATCATTTTTGGAATGCTTAGTACCCAAGGAAGACTATGAAATTTAAGCTATGCAGTCAAGATTTTAATAGGGGTGCATAGTTTTAAATTTCATGAATGAAAAAGCACTTGGTCCTCATGTGACCTAGGATGCTATATATGCTCCATTTTAAAAGTGTTTGGATTTTTACTGTTTTGTCTGAGGAAGTTTTGCATTTAATAAAATGAAAGTGCTAAAACCAAACATTTCAACAGCTTTTGAGTGTTTTTTTGAGAGTGTTTCCTTCTGGAACCATGAATTAGAATCACTGCAGTAACATTACTTTTCTTCTTGGTTTGTAAACATTGTTTTGGTAGTTAGAAACTCAGTATCTCAGTGTAACTGAGATAACTAATATAGTAAAGAGAAAAATACAGAAGAAAGAGGGAAAAGAAGAACAAAGGAAGAAAAAGATAAAGGATAAAGAAGAAGAGGGAAATAAAAACAGGAGTCAATAAATTATTCTACACAGCAAATGAATTCTGTTTTCTATCAAACTAGTGATATTAAATTAATGTATGTTAAATAAATTATTATTAAGCAAAGTTGATAAAAACTGTATTGCCAAATTATTTTGATTATTTGCAGTCATCATAGTTGTTCATGAATATATTATATAGTAGCTAAAGTAGCTTATGGTAAGATTTGTATTGAAGTTGTCATTTAGATAATCTGTCTATAGGGTTAGATAGGTTAGGAAGATTATAGAGTTATAAATATGTTTTGGTTATATACTGGAATGGTAATAACATGTAAATGGATTCTTTTAGAGGTTGGAAAAATTCAAAAATATATAATAACGGTAATAATAATAATAATAAAGATATTTATTTATTAATGTGACACACTCATTATTGTGTCGATAATTTTACTACAATCTTTCAATTTCTTCAAGGTACCAAAATCTGAAATTAAAATCTGAATAATTTAAAATTAACTATTAATATAAATGGATTAAATAGCAATGAAAGAAGGGTGCTATCAAAATATTATAAATTAAATAAAGCTGATATTACGTATCTACAGGAAACACATAATACAGAAGAATGTACATCTGCTGAAGAGTTTAGGTTAAAAAGTTCTTGTTTCTTCCCGTTATGATACAAAAAAATGGCAATTTTAGGGAAAAAACACAAGTTATACCAAAGATATTGGATACATTTAAAGACTACAAAGGCATGTTTTCAGCTGTAATTATCCAGTATAAAAATAGAGTACATACATCAGATAACTTTTACTGGATACTAGGACTAGGTGTAAAAACAGACAGGGATCAGTTTGAAATTTTATAGAGTATTTGGAAGGGGAGTCTTATTATGGCAAGAGATTTTAATTATACCACACAGAAAAAAGAAACTAGTTGTGAGAACATATTAGAATTATATTTGCAGCTGTGGTGTTACATACATACATATATATATATATATATATATATATATATATATATATATATATAGATATTAGTAATAAAATAGATGGTCTTGAAACTATACCATGTCCATTATCAGATCATAATGCAACATATATAGGTTTTGGAACCAAGAAATTTCCAATTGATAAATAAGATTCCTGCATATATATGACAAAATTAAAATAATTAAAAAAAAACACCTTTAAGATCAAATTGATGATTTTATCTCATTTAATGACAACAAATAAGTTAAAGTAATTCTATGGAACATTTCAAAAATTCAAATTACAGAAAGAAAGGGGAACATGGTCTCATATTATAATTAAGAAAAGGGAGAAAATTAGTTAATATACATAAAGAACTTCATAAAGTTAAACTAGTATATCAAATTAAAAGAAAAGATAAACAAGAAGTAACAAAATTATTAACTTCACAATATAAAAATATTCTATATCATAATGTTGAAATAGCTTTAGAAAAAGTTAAAATACACAACTATGCAGTGTCACCAAAATAACTACATATTAGTTAAATGAAGCAATTTAATTAATAAAAAAGCTCATATAAATAGTATAATAAATCCAATGACAAAAATACAACTGATATAGAAGAAATAATTTTAATAGTCAAAGAACTGTGATAATACTCATATAAATGATAACTTACTAAATTCATTTTAAAGAAGAATGTTACCATTAAGCTAAAAGAAGAACAAAAAGAGAAAATATTAAAAAAAAATCTTTAAAAGAGATTAAAGTAATAAAAAGAAATAAGACAGGGAAAGCTCCAAGATTATATGGATTATCTGCAGAAATCTATAAGTCATTACCAAATAAAATAACTTAATTCTTGGTAGAAGTTTCTGAACTAATACAAAACCATAAAATAATTCCTCCCTTACGGAAATATACCATAATTTCTCTGATTATTAAGCAAGGAAAATTACAGGCCAGTTTCATTAGTAAATGCTGACTATAAAATTTTTACAAATGCTGTAGAGCTTACATAAAGATTGTCTAATACAGTCAGAGAAATTGTGGATATGTTTATAAATAAAGTTTAAACTGGCTTTATTACAAACAGACTAACATTTAGTATTAGAAGAGTAATCACAGTAACAGATCTAACATTTGAAAAAAGAAACTAGTTTTGATTAGTCTAGATACTGAAAAAAGCATTTGATTCAGTTGATTGAAAATGTTTATTTAGAACATTAATATAAAACAAATTTCCAGAGATCTTTGTGGATTTAATTTAAAATCTTTAGGCTCTACAGCATTTATAAAAAAACAGGTTTATTTCATAGAAAATCAAACTTCTTAAAAGTATAAGGCAAGGATGTCAGTTATTCTCAGTACTGTTTCCCTTAATAATAGAAGCATTTACCAATAGTATTAAATATAGCAAAAACACAGTTGGTTTTGATCATAAATATTTTCAGTTTAAAATACAATTATTTGCTGATGGCGTCTTATCCAGAGGTGATATCAGCAAATCAAGCCATAAAATTAATAAGGAATTTGATCACTTTAAATTAATTTATTCAATGCTTACTGAGTATAACAACTCTGGAGTTATTTTAATTAAACTGTAGCTGTAAATAATTAAAATAAATATAATTTTGACTGAGTTAAAATATGGAATACATATAAATAAATATTTACTCAGACAATCTAATTCTAACTTTATTAGTATTTTGATTAAATAAAATATTTATTCAACAATGGAGCACACATTTCTTTTCATTTGAAGAAAGAGTGATGCTAATAAAATGGTTGTTTTACCTAAAATGCTGTATATATTACAATCGACTGCCATGATTCCAGATAGGAAGCTAATAAAATTTAGAAAACAAATGTTAAATTCATTTATGTGGTACCCAATAAAACCAAGAATTGCATATAAAAATTGCATAAGGATATTGGAACAGGGAGAGAAGTGCTCCAGATTTAGAATCATAATCCTTATTCAAAGTGTAATAGTGTAATCATATTTGAATTGTGGCTAATGTCCACATTGTACAATTAAATGGAAGAGTTTACATGAGCAAATAATAAAAAACTCATATATATATATATATATATATATATATATATATATATATATATATATATAATATAAAGAGGAAATCATAAATAATACATTTTTACAGTTATTACATTCATGTAGATTGGTGTATAAATGAAAAATTGGATTCAAGTTATATGATGGCTATAATGAACATATGTCAAAACTACTTAAGTTTCCTGTTACTTAAAATGGAACTTTATATCATTCCCAATTGTACGTACACCAGGATTCATAAAAATTCAAAACCTTAATAACATGTTACTTCTTAAAAATAAAAAATGTAACACTTTGGTATGATTGTTTAGATAAAGGTTCACTGTTAACATTAGAACAAATGAGAAAATATACTAAGAATAATACATATAGACTATAACTACATACTATACTTGATCAATGTACAGGTTGGTTGTGTTATATGAATGATAATGAAAAACAATGTTCCTATTTTTTTTTAAATGTTATACCTATCATTCAAGGAAATATTACATTTAATGGGGGTCTCTCTAAATCATATAAATTATAATTAACAATAAAAATATCCTTGAAAATATATTTTGGAATTTTATTGACACAATAGGGGCAGAAAATCTATCCAATGAAAAAAAAAGAATTTTGATATGAAAATCTATAGGTTTATCATTGTCAAGTTTATACTGGAAAATCTTCACATGGAAATATACTCATATAAGTTTTATTAGACTATTCCAGATACTAAAATTGAGTAAGTCAGAAATGTCTAAATACTGGAGATGTGATAAAATAACCAAAGCAGACTGGATACATATGTTTTTTGATTCCGGAAAAGTTGACGAGTATTAGAAGGATATAAATACATTTTAAGGCAATATGGACAGATAAACATGACCTTAAAAGAGCAACATTTTGGTAAATGGACCAATACCTTCTATTATAAGGAGTAATCAATATTGTATGTTCTGGGGTTTCTTAGCAATTGCTAAAAAAGTAATTACTAGAAAATGGAAATCTGATTTGCTTCCATTAGTCAATAGTTTCATAGAATTAGTCACTGTTCTATGTAATAACAAAAAAAAAAAGAAGTAAAGACGTTAAGATCTGAAAATGGTATTATAAAACCTTCTTGTTGGAGCAGACTGGAGATATCAATAGCTAAATATATTGAAAATGAAATTTGAAGTTAGGTTTCTAATGATTTGAAAAATATCTGTTGTTATGTAAAAAATATCTGAAACTTCCTTCCTCCTTTATATGTATATATTGTAAATATGTTAAAATTAATAAAGTTATTTGTAAAAAGTGCCCTTAACCTCTATGCAAGTGGTCAAACTGGCAACTGGTAACCTGAAGTAAAAAGCATGCAGCAATCCAAGCGAGGAAAAAAAACAGAAAGAACTTTTCACAAAATGAGGAATTTGAGCTGAGTAAGTTTTTTAATAGAGGAGTTATTTCCTAACTGATGTTCACTTTTGAAAGATTATCATGACTATCTACTTATATTAGTTATGTTTACCACTCATTGTGACCTTGCAGTTGGCTAATTTATATAGTGAACATTATTTATTCTAGTACAATGAATGTTGGCCATATTGTTCTGTTACTTTCTTTTGCTTCAGTTTCATAGTGTTAACAGGGGTGCTACTGATTGGTAGGCACATATCTTTGCATTAGCCTTCTGCAGTTTTGCCTCTTTGTATATCACAAGATTAATTTTTCCCTTATATTCCTTATGTTGTAATAGAACCATTACAGAATGTAGAAAAATGACTTAGCTTTTCATTCTTATCTCAAACAAGTCTGTCTCTAGGTTGGGCATAGCCCTTTATATGGGAGTTGTTTCACCCATTACTTACTTTCTCTCGATTTCAGTATTCAGAATTTTTGGCTAAAACAGAATTATAACTTCTCAGATTTCCTGTTCTTATTAGGCTTGCATGCAAATACCAAGTCCTAATACTTCTTGCACTATAGTAATAGACTAATTTCTCTTAAACAGAATTATTTGAGTGCAAAGTTTAGAGCTGAAATGCTTGAGAAAGCAAATTTTTTCCTGAAAGCAAAAATACAGAATGTGCAGTTAAAAACATAATATCATGCCCTGGGATTCAATAAACTCCATGCAGGAATAGTGCTATTCCTGCACAAAGTGAACCGTGTCTGTGTCCACACAGCCCTAACAGCAGTGACCCCTGGATATTTATAAAGGTGCACTACTGATAAGGGCTGTATGGACACAAACAGTGAACAAGAGCAGGGGGCATGTTCTAGCACTGCTCGCACAGTTAACACTCCCCCTGCACTCAGAAAGTGCCATACAGCACTTTCAAAAAGTTTTGCAGCATATTAGTGAATTATGCCAGTATTTTAGTGTTTGTGGACACTGAAATGAAGTAGGTTAATATTTCAGTGTTCACAGACACTGACATACATAGGGGAGCAGGAAAGCAATGCAGTGGGTGTATGACAGGTTCTGTGACAAACCCACTGCATTGTAAAAGTGCTGTATGACACCTCACAACATGTTAGAGCAGGAAATGTGAACATAGGCACAAATAATGGGGGGATAAAGACCTAAAAATAGGGACACTTTATATATATTGCTCTTACAAACCTTAGAAAGTTTCTAGAAAATAGGTTAAGCATTAGCATGAGTTTCCGAAGGATAGAAGTCTGAAAGTCAAATATATGCCAGTATTTCCTGACTGCAGTCCATGTGGACAAAGGCACAAATAATGGGGGGACAAAGCCCTAAAAATAGGGGGACTTCATAAATATTGCTCTTCCAAACTCAGAAACTGATAGAAAATAGGCTATGCATTAGCATGAATTTCTGAAGCATAGAAGTCTGAAAGTCAAATGCATGCCATTATTCCTTAACTGCAGTCTTCAAATGACTTGTCAGAAAACCACAATACTCACTGTATAATATAATATAATAATAATATAATAATTTTTTTCCATACTAAGGAATGTTTAAGCATAGCTGAGCGGGTGTGCACGTTATGGCCCTCCACTTAAAATTGCTTAAACATCCCATAGGAGATAAATACAAATATACAGCTAAAACTCCTAAACTGTGATAGTGTAGTGGTTAGAGTCCCGGCTTTATATGCAGGTGTTCACAGCTCGAGTACCAAAGCAAGAAAATTATTTTTATATGTGAAAGCAGTGTTAAAATATTTTATTTCAACTAAAATTATGTAATAACTGTCTTTTGTCAACCAGAGTAGTGTCGCTGGTGTAAAATAGAAGTGTGAGTGCATATAACCTTTGACACCACCCATGTATACACAAGTGTCCCATACAGTATAGTTACACTCCTTGCTAATGTAATGGAAGCACATAGAGGCATGTCATGTAAAGTAAATTTTATACACTGACTAAATGAAGTAATTATACTAATATTTTCTAAACATGAAAAGTGAGCAATGGTTAGCAATGGTCAGCGATGCTTACCAGGTTTAAGCATTGCTTAGACATGAAGCTAAGCAGCAGGTAGCTCAGCTAAGTGGATTTGCAAATTGTTAAGCAGTGCTCATCAATTACCCCCTTAAGCACTGTTCAACTCAGCTTAGCAGATTTGCGCACTGCTTAGCGGAGCTTAACATGTTCAAAATGGTCCAATGATGGTAAAGGGTGGGAATATTACCTTATTTAAAAGGTGCAGGTAGGAATACAGCCAGAATCTGTTATAGTTCATCTGTGCAAGTTCTATGGCTAGTGTAGGTGAAGGAGTGTGCGCTCGGGCACAGCGCTGAAGCATTCAGGATTCCAGGGTCATGGTTGGACTCCTCGTAGAAAACCATGAGGAGAGACTGCTGCAGGGTCAGTACCAGGGCTCACAATACAAAGTGGAGGCCTGGAACCATCTCGCACATGATCTCACCGGTGCTACTGGCATCCCATGGACTGGTGTGCAGGTACGGCACCACTATGCTGACCTACAGTGGAGGAAGGGGGCACTTTTGGCTCATTGGATCCAATATGGATGGACACGGAATGCTCCAGTAGTGAGTAGGTAGTGAGTAGGTATCACTATCAAGTAGTTTGTAGCAAATACTAGCCTGAGAATGTGATAGACAGGTATGCATAATGTTTGTTTCTCTCCTCTACAGCTGCAACAGAGAGGGCTAGTAACATAGAATCCCATGCTGACAGATTGCTGAGGCTGCGCCAACAGGCTGGTGAGTACAAATCTATTTTGCAGTATACTGTTCAAATAGCTAAGAGGGATTACATTGCTTATTGCTAGTAGGTATACTGTTACTGCGTGAACTGAATAAATAAAAAAGTTTGACCGACTAATATTAATGTGCAATAAAGATCCCTACAAAAAAACTGTTGTGTTTATTCTGGTATGCTGTTGTAGACATAGAAAATGTATACAGGTTCTTCACAGCAAATATGGCTGTGACAGCATACATTAACTGAGGTTGTTCTGTGAACCAACTGTTCAGAAAAACTGTAGCTGGTGAAGCTGTAAAACAAGATATAACTGAAATGTGAAATATATACTGCACTAAGTTCTGAACCCTGAATAGTAATGTGTAAAGTTTCAAAGTATGTTCCATCAAGCATTGCCTTGTGTTAACCTTTGTTTTCCAGATTGTAGTAATCCAAAGGATTAATGCAAAGTACAATAAGTATCTGTCATACATGCATCACAAGATTACAAGTTCAGACTGTCTAACCAAGAAACTATTAGACAGAAACCAATGAAGCAAAAAACACCCATTCCCCAGTAGCTCAGTGTGATGCGAAATAGCTTAGTTGTTAATTTTGCACACCAAGACACGGTTTGAATCCAGCGATTGGTACTAAGATGTGTGCATATCTACACACAAGGAATCAGGAATAAATGTAAAAACAGTCAGGTAGTGTTAACAGATATTTTCTCCACAGGTTTTACAGGTAAATGTTGGTAGTAGCTGTATGAAGGGTATACTAATAAAATTTGTAGAACTGTTCAACTGTCCCACCACATGCCAGCAAATGACAGCAGGACAGGTACATACAACATGCACTCTTCCTGATCCATGTCTCTCAAGTGTCACACTGTCACAGCTAGTGGTCATTGCTGCCCAATAACCCTGGACACAGATAAGAAACCAGTTGAAGTATGCCAGTAGCACACTCACATATCAGTTCAGGGTACCCCTCCTGCGCCAGATATGTAACCCTGACATATACGAGTCCCCTCTAGTCATGTACACAGAGTTGTCACAGTTTGTCCTACATCATTCCAGGCTGACAGTTTAATAGGCATGTTTTAGAAGATATGGGCCATAGGCAGATGTAACATGAGGGCAGACCCAGAGAGTATTGAACAGTACTTTTGTGGAAAATAGAAGCATAAACAGTTTTTAATGGACTTTCTGTCTCTCCCCCAATCCCTCATCTGGACCAATACTATAATTCATATACTATGGGTATGTTTTTAACCAGACCTAATGTTGGGACTTGTGTTCTATTATTGTTCATATATTTGATTGGTTGCATGTTAACATACCTTGTTCAAATGCCATTGTTGGTGGCCTGTTGCTATCAATGTTACTGGCATGCTGTTACAATGCATACTGTTGTTCCATTTATGCATGTGTTTACTTTGCTATGCAACTGTTTCAGATCTGTTTTATGGGGTTAATTGGAACACCCATGCATGCTGTTATAACTAATCCTCAAATGTGTCATTCATGACTAACCAACATATATTTTTTAAAACCTCAACATCATAGCACATTTGGGAAGGCAGATCCTGGTGGACCACCTGTCCTGCCTCATCTGGCCATGGCACTGGGCCCAGCATGTCTGGGACCCAACCTGGACTTCTTCGTCAGCTGCTCCTGCACCACCTTCAGGTGGAACCACCTCAGGGGACAGGGTCCATCTCCACCGGGAGTGGACGCAGACAGGAGCCTGTCACCCGTAGTCAGTTCTGGGGTTTGGTGTGCAGCGCTATCTGAGCAGAGTTGGGTGGGCAGCTGTGACAGATTGAGAGCTGCCTGGTGCACCTCGAGGGGCAGGCCGCCCCCCCTGCCCAGCCCCCAGCACAGCCACATTCAGGGCCATGAAGGAGCAGTGGTGACTGCCCATGGGTGGAGACCTCAGTTCCACTGCATCCATTTGGGGGCTCATGGGCTTCTGATTCCTTACCAACCTCCCTGTCAAGGGTGTTTACCCCTCTCATGTGCCATATACCACCCTTGTCTGTTGTCTTGTTTGTCTTGTCTGTCTGCAAATGTTACCTATCCTGCCAAACCTATCTCCCCAAACATACCTACAGCCTTTCGCCAACATCCCACTCTCACTTTAAAAAAAAAAGGGCATCTGACCTGTAAAAAAACATTGCCCCATACATAGCTCTACATTTTGCCCCCATGTACAGTGAAACTAATCAATCACACCTTGGATTACTCTGCAAATGCCTGTTGCCAACACCCCTCCCTGTGGGGTTTGAGGCTGTTAATTCCAAATTCTACACATTTAATTCACAGCTGTTGCTGCCGAAGAAATGTAGCGCTATGGTCCTACCCTACACATGTCCAGCACATCCCTAGCTGCTTTTCATGTTTTACCCTCTGCTTGCCCCCATTTCACCATTTTCCTATCACCCTTTTTTCTTTTCTTTAAAGAAAATTAGTGTGGGTGTAAGCTGGGGGCAGCCGCAGTGGACCAGCGGTTAGCATTGCCACCTTACAGCAAGAGGTTCTCTGGTTCGATCCTCGGCTGGGATGCCTTCTGTGTGGAGTCTGCATGTCCTCCCTGTGGTACCATGGGTTTCCTCTGGGTGCTCCGGTTTCCCCCCACATTCCAAAGATATGCTGTAGGTGGAGTGGACACTCTAAATTAGTCCTAGGCATGAGTGTGTGCTTGTGTGTGCCTTCTGTGGAAGGTTGGGTGCCTGGCTGGCAACTCAACACTGTAAAACTCTACTGCCAATCATGAGTGGACAGGTGATCCAGTGTGGCAACCCCCAACTGGGAAAAGCCACAAGAAGAAGAAGAAGAAGTGCAGGTGTAAGCTGAAGTAAGTCGTGCTAAGCAAAGCTAAGAGGACTTAACAATCTGCTAGCAATGCTTAGCTCCACACAAAACCATGCAAACCTGCTTACAACTGCTGAAAAGTGCCTTATTCACTCTGTCTCCATCAGCCCATGTTGCGTTCAGCAACAAAATAGACAGCCCTGCCAAGTCTCAAACCCAGGATACTGCATAGTACAATCACAGCAATTTACCACTACACCATCTGAGCTACTGAAATCTGCAATGCTTTTACAAACACATCAGTCATTCTGTTCATTTAAGATTAATGAAAAAAGTAATCACTTCTAAGTCTGGAACCCAGGACCCTGTGCATAATAATAACAGCAACATACTGCTACGCCATTTGAGCTGTCAGAACTTGCAATGATTTTACAAACATATCATGTGCAACAGTCATTCAACATAAGGGGGCATTATATATCTGTAGTACTGTTATATACACACACACACATATATATGTATATATATATATATATATATATATATATATATATAGATAGATAGATAGATAGATATATATATATATATATATATATATATATATATATATATTTATATATATATATATATATATATATATATATATGTATATAAATATATATGTGTGTGTGTGTGTGTGTGTATGTGTGTGTGTGTGTGTGTGTGTGTGTGTGTGTGTGTGTGTGTGTGTGTGTGTCTGTATGTATGTATATATATATATATATATATATATATATATATATATATATATATATATATATATATAAAATATATATATGCATACATATATATATAGACAGATAGCCAACCTCTTACTGCAACATATCTGCAAAAAGCCCAATAAATAGGTGGGATAAAGGGCAAACAATAGTGACATCTTTCAAATATGGCTATCATATACATAGAAGTCTGTTAGAGTGGCATGGTGTGCTTTAACATACAATGCCAGATAGATTCCAGGTCTGAAACACAAATGAATGTCATTATTTACTGATATCAATGCTCACATCATCCAAGTGATTTCTCAGAAACCCACAACTGTTGTGGCCAACCGACAAAACATATGAGCCATGCATCAGGACAGTGTCTAGACATATGGAGAGTGGAGAGGTATGACCACAGTCATGTAACAGATTGGAAAAACCCATGACAGCTGCCAACCATGTCACTCAGCACCTTTTGAACCACAGTAAGACCAACACATTAACCCAAATCAGCTCTGGGCAATTATCCATGTATATCTAAATATATCATGCACTACAGGGATGGAACTGTAGGGAAAAGCAGATAGTGGTGCATAAATGTCCACCCACAACCATTTGCACCACAGTCACAGCAACATTCCAGTACCCCAAATGAACTCTAGAGTAGAACGACTGAATGAACATATCCTGATTCCAAGTCACACACTACACTGACATATACTGGCTCAACTCACAGTGTACTGAGAATCCTGAGGTGTTACTGGACATTTCTCAGTCTGCCTCTACAAACATGCACACCTGATAGACCACCATCAGATGTAGCAGTATGCACAGTCAGATAGAAAAAGGATCTGTGACACTCATGTCTGCTACTCTCCCTACTCAGCCAAACAAACATCTACACACAACACTGCTACACAATCCTGGCAGTTGTTTCACAATGTCCAGACATACATAACTCTCATATGTACAGATTTCCACAGAATATCCAGGGTGTGAGACCATATTCATGGCCACTGCTGTATAACACTTTCAGGAGTCTGCTAAGTCAATGGGATGATACCTTGAGTGCAGTTACTAAATAATGATATCACATACCTCTGACCCTCTTACTGCAAGACATCTGGACAAAGCATGACATATTTGGGGACAGGTGGCTGGAAAGAGCGACATATCTCACATAATGATGTTACAAACTGAAACAGTTGCCAGTGTCACAGGCTTTGTTGTAACATAACATCCCTGAAGGATATGATGTCTGAAACACCAATGGATGTTAACAGTCACTGACTACAATCCTCACATTATCCTACTGCTTCCACAAAAGCAGACATTGTCTGAGGAACAGACCAGACATAACAGGTAAACCTCTGGGCAGACTGTGGACATCAGGACAGTGGAGAGGTATGTCAGAGACATAACACTGTCAGACATCAAGTCATGCAGGAAATGCATGTCGAGACAAACCATGTTAAACTAGCAACCCTCTATGTATAACAGCACTATTAACTTACAATCTGTACCCAATTCTGGAACTTTGTTCCCATGTTGCTGGGCTGTTTTCACATGTCCTCTCCTGAGAGGTATTCCCAACTAGTGTTTGTGAAGCTGTAGCCTCCACACCTTTAAAATGTCCTCCACACAGGCAAGGAAAAAGGACAAGGCACACATGAATGCCATAATTATAGCACTGTGTTGCTATGGCATTGGCAAATGGAAAGACAACACAGCTGCTCTGGATGCAAGTAGCTAGTGGGAGACACTGATTGGTAACAGGCCATCACCTGCTCATGAGCAGTACCTACAAAAGGAAAGCTGCTGCTTATGCAATACAGGTCACAACCCATCCCCACAAGACAGACTCCGACTACACAAACCTAAATATTTGCATTGTTGTGGGGAAACTCCTGAGCACTATAACAGGTATGTCAATCATGTAAGCTTGTAATGGAATGCAGAAGGGGGGTTGCAATGATGTCAAATGGGACATTTACCACTAGGCCACAACAAGATCTGCTGGATTCACATGCTGCTGTCCAGCACCTATGGCCATTTCCACTTGCCTTGCCTGCATTGATATGGAGCACATCTCTGGCCCCTGAGTCACCCCAGCAAAGGTCAGCTCATGTATGACTACTAATGGAGTCTCTGTTGTCCAGTACTGCATGTGTCACTGGTAGGCCAGCTACCTGGGATGTTGTAATTATTCATATGTCACCTGTGAATGCTACTCTGATACATATGCTTGTCTTACAAAAGTAAGAGATATACATAGGGTATGTGCATACTACACGACAGGTGCAGATGTATGTATTGAACTGTATGTGATATACTCAGCCCATACCTGATAACTGTCCAGAGTTGTGCAGACTGACCACATGCCCACCTTATATATGTAGTCATTGCCTCAGACAGTTGTGTATTGTCTGGCACATCACTGGCAACCCATTAAAGAAGGACGTCATAACAAATTAGCATGCATGTGATTGTCAGATGTCATATCCTGCAGAGTACACCTGTGAAAGTTACACCTTCATTGCTGGCAACTAAGTGTGTTTCAGCTAGATTCATAAAGTAACACTATTTACTGGCATTTGCCCACCACTGATATGTGCCTTTGTAAAGATGTCTTGCTCTAACAGGAGCTAGGTATCTCACCATGAAATCCATGTTATTTCAAGCGTACCTTGATCTGTAGGATGCTGACATTTGTACAGTCAGTGACACCTGCTTTCTAGCAGTGGAGAGCACACCAACCTTGTCAGGTCACTCATCCCATCATACATTTAGACTCCAAATGGATCCCCGCAAAGCCACAGGAGGTGGGGTTTTGAACATTAGCATATACATACACACGTCCAGGCTGGCCAAACAGTATGATGCATGGGTGACATCCCAAGTGCAGTTAACAGTTGACAAAACACCTACTCAAATCATAGCTAGCTACAGGCCTCCAAACATGACTGTGGACACCCACCACACCTATTGAGACCTGCTGGAATCTGTCAGGATTCAATCATCTACCCTGCTCCTGGGTGACTTCAAATACCCAAACATAGTGTTCATGACCTATGCTACCTGAACGTGAATGCACATAGATTCCTCCCCCTTGTCAATGGCAATGCAGTGGAGCAGCTGGTCAACACCCCTACAGTAGGTGGGAATCTCATGTACCTGGTCCTAACCAACATGAGTAGCCATTGTAGCACTCCTACAGTGCCATCCCCCTTGGCAATATCTGACCACATAGCCATCACTGTTCAGGTCACCATCTCCCTTGCGCCCCCTTTACAGTGTCAAACAGAATGAACTGTGCACAAATAACTATACGTCCCCTCAGAGCAAGTAGAAGTAGCTGTACAGCCAACGTCCCATTTGTTGGAACTAGCAGCAGTGTCCAGACCCACACCACAATACTATGTGGGCACTGACATAGCTGTATTGACTCAGCAGTACCTGACAGGACAACATCATCTCCCACAAGGTAGGATAAGTGCCTGTGGTGGACAGATGCAATACATAAATACCATAATAGGTGGAAACAATTGCTGGATGGGCCAAGAAGGGAAAAGGTGCCTCATTGAAAGCAATGTCACCTCGGTCTGTACAAGCAAATAAGGGCACAGGCGTTGTACCCTAAGGCTGTCTTTGAGTGTAAATTGGACACATCCACCAAGGCAAATCACTAGGCCTTCCACACATGTGTCTGTAATTCCAGAGGCAACACACAAATCTGCACTGTAGTGGTGGTCAATAACACCACATGCACATATGGCATAGATATAGGCAACCAGCTGCAGACAGATGAAGTGTAAATACCCCCCATCCTCCCAGCAGTACACATGTGAATGTACAGCACCTGCCACCCACCCCTCATCATCAGGACACAGGTACGTAATGCCCTCTCAAAGGCAACACACAGAGATCTCCATAGAAATGATACCATCCCTGGCTACATCCCACATGAACACAGGCATGGCCTCTCAGATCCATTCTTGCACTGTAGTCAACTACAGCCTGAGCACCGGTGTCATCCCATCTGCACAGAGGACAGGCACTGTCATTCCTATACACAAAAGTGGAGCAATCCACCAACCCAGCCAATATTAGGCACATCAGCCTAACTAGCCTGCTCTGGAAGGGCATGGAAGGCAATATCAAGGACAATATGAACAGGGACATCAGCAACATCAAAATGCCTGGGTCCACACACACCATGGTATTGTCAAAGGGAGATCAGGCCTGTTAAAGCTGATCAACCTCTCTGCAGTAGTCAATAAACACATGGATGAGGGGAAGATGGTGAACAATTCCATCTTCCCCTCATCCCTGTGTTTGTTGACCACTGCAGAGAGAAAGGGATGATGGCAAACAATGCCTACCTTCACCTAACCCAATCCTCTCACACTAATCCCCAGGTGGACAGGATACATGCACCTACACAGCTAGGCACCAACCTGTAGGTTACCAGATGGGCAGCTAACTGGTCCAATGATAGTACCCACTCAGTAAAAGTAGTAGAACCCACCTCTAATAGTAGTTTTATTCACAGTGGTGTACCCCAAGGATTGGTCTGGGGGCCTCTACTGTTTGAGATATATGTATCTGAGGTACAGGACAAAAGCAGTGGTTGTGGCTGACCAGGTGTACAGCTGCTTGCAAGTTGCCCACTGTCTTACATTCCCCTATTGATGTGATCATCACCCAAGAGGCACTCACCCAATTACAGACTTGTACAAGAAGCATTACTGCAAATGGAATGCCAGGAGAGGCATCATTCCCCCTGCTGTGGCAGATGTCATCCACACTATGTATGACAGTAATAATGTACTGAGTATGCAATCAGGTGTGAGGCGACTTGTGCACTGAGGTTGGTAGCAACCTGGCAGTTTCCCACCATGTGGGCACCATTGTACAGAAGGCTGTCTACATGGCCCGCCTTACAAATATGGGTATGTCATAGGTAGGCCATTGGTAGATATAAAGTGAGGGCAGATCTCTACAAGTACTGTTGTAAAAATAGAAGCCTATGCAGTTGTTAATGTACTTTTCTTCTCTCCCCCACCCCTCATCTGCATCACTAATTATTAGTCATATAGTATGGGTATGTTTTTAACAAACCTAATGTTGGGACACGCGCTCCATTATTGTTCATATAATTAATTGGTTGCATGTCAACATACCTTGTTCAAATACCATTGTTGGTGGCCTGTTGCTGTCATTGTTACTGGGATGCTGTTACAATGCTTAGTGTTGATCCAGTTTTGCATGTGTTCTGTTTGCTATGCAACTGTTTCACATCTGTTCTTTTGAGTTAATTTGAACACCCATGCATGCCTTTAAAACACTTCTTGAAATGTTTTGTTCATGACTAAGCAATATATCTTGGAAAGCCTCAACACCATAGCACTTTTGGGAAAGCCGATCCCAGCAGATCCACCTGTCCCGCTCCATCTGGCCATAGCACAGGGCCCCAGCACATCTGGGTCCCTCCCTGGAACTTCATCTTCTGCAGGCCCTACACCACATGGGTGTAGGCATGGAGATGAGCCCGTCATCTGCTGTCAGTTCTTTGGTATGGTGTGCAGTGTCATCTGCTCTGAGTTGGGTGGCCAGCAGCACCAAATGAGGGGCTGCCTGGTAAACTTTGAGGAGCAGGCTGCCCCTCCTGTCCACTCCCAGCACAGCCACTGGTTGGGCTGTGAAGGTGCAGTCATGAGTGCCTGCAGGTGGGGATGTCATTCCCACCGTATCCATATGGAGGCTCATGGACCCCTGATTCCCAAACACCCTCCCTGTCCAAAGTGTTTAAACCCCACATGTGTCATACACTCCCCTCTCTGCTGTCTTGTCTGTCTTGTCTGTCTCTCTACCCAACCTACCTCCCCAGACATACCTAGAATCCTTCTCAAACACCACTCTCACATTAACAAAGAAAAAGGGCATCTGTCCCCAAACGAATTATCACCCCATACATAGCTGTCCATTACCCACAGGTGTCCACTGGACACATGTAATCTGGTCCAGTTGGCTTGACAACACATTTCTGTTGTCCTCACCCCTTTCTCAGGGGTTTGAGTGTCCAAATTCACCTCCAAATTCCGTACAAATGCACAGCTGTTGCTTTATTACAAATAGACAGCTATGGACCTTCCTTACACCCACCCTACACATCCCTAGCTACCTTTCATATTGTTTTTCCCTCTGCATACCCCTTTCTCACCACTTTCCTATAACCCCTTTTTCTTTCCTTTTAAAGGGATTAGTAAGGGTGTAAGTGGAGTAAGCGGGAGTAAGCGAGTTTGCACAATGCTAATTGAAGTCAAAATGGATTAAGCATTTATGTGGTTAACTGTATGTTGGCATCATTTAGCATAGTGCAAACCCACCTAAAGCCACTTAAAACTGCTTTAATCACTCTGTCTCCATTAGCTACTGGTCTGCCTAGCAACTAAATAATCAGTCCTGCTAAGTCTCGAACCCAGGACTCAATACACTATAATCAGAGCAATGCACCACTACACCGTTGGAGCTGTAGGAATTTCTGATGATTTTTCAAACATATTATTCAGTAGACTCATTCAACAGTAGGGAAAAGCTCTGTGGAATCACTCAGGTTAACCTGTATATATACATATACAAATATATATATGTATGCAGATACATATATATGAAAAATATATTAATTAGTATATATATGGATCCCTATCATATGATAGAAACCTCATTTGACCGAAACACATTTGACTGAAACCATAAGACTGACATTTCAAAAGACTGAAAAGTCACTTGACTGAAACCCATAAGACTGAAACCCATAATACTGAATTTCAACATACTAAATTGTAAACTAGACTATACAAAACCAGATTAAGTGGGGGGCTATGCCCCTCACACCCCCACCCCCTAACTATATATACTAACTCCAGGATTGCACTACAGGGAAAAGGGCATATACCTTTCACGTACCTTACAGTAGTCTACATGCTGCCACTACTATGCCCTTTACTCCACTGTAGTGTGATCCTGGAGTTAGTATATATAGTTGGGGGGGGTGAGGGGGCATAGCCCCACCCCCACCTAGTCTGGTTTTATATGGTCCAGTTTGTAATTTAGTATGAGTAATGTGGCTTTCAGTCTTATGGGTTTCAGTCAAGTGACTTCTCAGTCTTTTGAAATTTTTTGAAATTTCAGTCTTATGGTCTCAGTCAAATGAGTTTCAGTCAATTGAGGTTTGTATCATATGATAGGGTTCCATATGTGTGTGTGTATATATATATATATATATATATATATATATATATATATATATATATATGTATATATATATATATATATATATATATATATATATATATATATATATATATAATGTACATAACATGTAGTGCAGTCATACCTCAGAACCATACCTCTCAAATACTTAGTGCAAGACATCTGGGTAAAGGCTGTCAAAATGGGGGGACAATGGGCCAAACGTAAGGACATACTTTAAATATTCTCATTAGAAATGTAGACAGTTGCAAAAGTAACAGGGTTTGTTTCAGCATACATTTTCAGAAGGATATGAGGTCTGACACTGAAATGTATGTCATCATTTACTGACAGAAATCCTCAGATCATCACAGTGATTTACCAGAGAAATATGAATAATTTGTGGATCAGACCAAAAATATGAGCAATAAATCTGGACATTCTGAAACAATCCAGCCAGTTGACAGGTATGCTCAGAACCCCTTAGTGCAATGACTTTGGACCAAGCCTGACAAAGTGGGGGGAGAAATGAATATACAGACATATCTGAAATACTTGAGTAAATAAGCTGAGACAGTTGCTGCAGTAACACTGTCTTTTCTAACATATATTGACTGAAATAGCACAAGTCCAAGACTCAACTGCTTCTCATTAGTTAGTGGCTGAAATCCTCACATCATCCCACTGATTTGTCACAAATACACAACAGTTATGGAGACCAGACCAAAAATATGAGCCAGACAACTGGGCATCCTATGAATATCTGGACATAACATAACATTGGGGAAACTCCACTGAGCTGCTAAGCATGTCAACAAGCACCATTCAAACTACAGTCAGACTGACACAACACTACCCAAAAAAAAGCTATGAGGAAATTATACATGCATTTGCAAATATATCAGATACTACAGGGATGTAAGGGTAGTGAAAAACAGACACCAGTATGAAAGTGCATACCCACAACCAATTCCACCACAGTCACGGTGACATACCAGTAAGCCATATGAACACTAGTGTATAATGACTGCGTGAACAAAAATATCATGTTTGCCATTCACACACTACCCCTACATATACTGGCTCAATTCACATTGTAGTAGGAATCCTGACATGGTACGGGACATGTCTCAGTCTGCCCCTACAAACAAGTACAGCCGATAGACTACCAGCAACTGGAGCAGCACGCACAGTCAGATGGAAAAGGAGCCATGACACTTACCTCTACCCCCCTCCCTACACAGCCCAACTAACATCTACACACTACACTGCTACACCATCCTGACAGTCTGTTAACAATCAACAGACATATAAAGACCTCTCAACTGTACAGATTTCCACAGAATGTCCAGGCTTTGTCCTCATATATATGGACTCTGCCTCATAACATGTCTGCCATTCTCCTACATCACACGGATGATATAAGGAAAGAAGGCACTAAATAATGATATACCATACCTATCGACCTCTTACTGCATGATGTCTGGACAAAGCCTGACATAACTGGGGGACAGAGCCCCAAAAACAGGGGCATACTTGAAATATTGCTGTTAGAAACTGAGAAAGTTGCTGGTGTTATAGGGTTTGTTGTAACATATCTTTTCTGAGGGATATGAAGTCAGAAACACAAATGGATGTTAGCACTTACTGACTGCAACCCCAAGAGTATGCTTCTGATTTGCCAAGGACAAAAACTGTCTGAGGAACAGAACAAAAATATGAGCAACACATCTAGACATTCAGCAAAACTCTGTACATCTGTGAACACCAATAATGTGTATATGGGTGCAGTGTGTGCTAGGTGAAGGCCCATCACCTACTAACACTACTCACATATCCCAGAGGTGTATATTAGTAGTAACATTAAGTGGAAAAGGCTGCACTGCATGATGTTGAGGGCCTGTCCAGAGTGTGTATGTTGTGGTCTAACTGTGCATCATGAATGCCACCAGTTGGCTATTGTGAGGTCTGCGTAATGCCTTTGTGCCACCTCACCTGTATGTATGTGTGTGTGTGTATGTCCATGTGTGCATGCGTGTGTGTGTGTGTGTGTGTGTGTGTGTGTGTGTGTGTGTGTGTGTGTGTGTGTGTGTGTGTGTGTGTGTGTGTGTGTGTGTGTGTGGGTGTGTGTGTGTGTGTGTGTGTGTGTGTCTGTGTGTGTGTGTGTGTGTGTGTGAGTGTGTGTGTGTACCAGAAACCTTATAGTGCAGGTATTAATGTACATATGTTGTCTTTCTCTCACAGGTGGACATGGTGGCCGTGGTCCCTCCCACTCAGAATCTGACATCAGTGTCTCTGCAGACTCTGAACATGATGGTAGTCCTAGTGAGGCATAGGTGGGGTTGTCAAGAGCTACCAGGACTGAGATTAGAATCCCTACATATCTAGTTACTATAACTGCAGTGTTATACATTTATCGCATGCACCACAAAGCTTACAGGGTGAAGGGTGTCCCAAGGTAATTCCAAGGTGAACAACATCATCAGGCCTTGTAAAGTATGGCAATGGGTGATTTACTGGGTGAGAATGGACCCCAAATACTTGAACCTACAGTTATACACACTTACACACACAAATACACTCATACACACATTTGCCAGGACTGAGATTAGCAGCCCTGCCTATCTTGTTAGTCAGTCCATACTGTTACATAGTTCCTGCACACGGCACAGGGCTTATTGAGCTGATGAGTATCAACAGATACCTCTATGGTTGATGAAGACAGCGGGCCTTGTAAAGTGGACCAGATACCTCTATGGTTGATGACAGCAGGCCTTGTAAAGTGGACCTTAGGACGTGTACTGGGAGTACCACAGCCTAAAATGTAAAATCCACCCCCACAATGGATATAGTTCTCTCTCAAACACATACACAGAATACAGTTCTCTTTCACACGCATGCACACACACACAAACACACACACACATACACATACACACACACACACACACACACACACACACACTTGCCAGGACTGAGATTAGAACCCCTACCTATCTAGTTACTGCTAATACAGTGTTATGCATTTATCACATGCGCCATGGAGCTTATAGTGTAAAGAGTGTCCCACAGTTCTTCTAAGGTGAACAACATCACCAGCCCTTGTAAAATATGGCAATGGTAGGTGTACTGGTTGAGAAGGGCCTCAAATTATTTTCACCCACATGTTTACACATTCAGAAACACTTTTATACCCACTAATGCACACACACACACACACACACACACACACACACACACACACACACACACACACACACACACAAATTTGCCAGTACTGAGATCCATATGTTCATAGGTGTATACTAGGAGAATGGCCATGGATGCTTTACAAACCTAGCCCATGGGGTTATCCTGGCATTGTGCCACCTGATGATAGTCCCCAGTGTGTCTAACGAGTATAGCTACTGGAGGGATCCCTGGGGTGGGATTTCTATTCCCCATCCACTCATCCAGATTTCCCTCAAAGAGAGCCAATGAGGTGCTCTGCTTGACATGTTTGTGAAGTGTATTCCATAGCGTGGGCAGTCTCTGGGTTAAGAACCTGTCCCTCCAGCATGTTCTGTTGATTGTGGAAATGCGGTTGAGGTCTCTGGGGTATGTGATGTGGACAGATTGGGTTCTTTAGATGTTGCATTCCTGACAGACCTGGGTCAGACATGGCTTTGTAAGTCAGGCAGAGATCTCCTCTAAGTATCCAATATGAGACAAAGAATAGTTGGAGTTATTAGAGTCTGTCCATATAGGACAAGTGTTTAAGGCCTAGGATCCTCTTTGTAAGGTACTTTTGCAGCCTCCCCAGTTGTTGCAGGTGTCCAGTGAGGTACATGCCAAATGGGCCATTGTACTCAATGATTGGCCTAATGAGGGGAGAGTAGAGGTAGACAATGATCTATTACTTCCTGGATGCAGCAGCCTTAATAATGAGATGGGCCACATAGAAGGACTTTCTGAACACAGTGGCACTGTGATGGTCAACAGAGAGCTCACTGTCAACCTGTGCTCCTAGTTCTCTTATAACAACTTCAGTGTTCAGTGGACTACCATCAATGTGGTAATTCATGAGAACCAAATTGCTCCCAAAGGGGATGTTGGCACATTTTCTGACATTGAACTAAAGACCAGAGTTCTAGCACCAGTTGTAGGTCTCAGTGAGGCCTTTCTGCAGGATGTCAACATCATGTGGGGAGGCAATAATAGCACCCACCTTAGTTGTCTGCGAACATTGTTAGCCAGAGTCCCTTCGTGTTGGGCTGGTCTTCAGAAGAGTTGATCCCAAACAAGAAGGGAGCCAGGACCAAACCCTGTGGTCTCCACTTGTGACTGGTCAGCAGTCTGACATGGAGTCTTCTGCTTTCACACCATGGGTTCTATCTGTGAGCCAGTATGCAAGCCATCTAGTGATATAGGTTTGATGCCTAGCTGAGTGTGTTTGTCTATGATTCTTAGGTGAGGAATGGTATCCAAGGATTAGAAGGGCCACCTACTTTGTTATTTATTCTATATTGTTACATAGTTATTGCATGTGGCACAGAGCTTATAGGGCTGCAGAGTGTCTACAGCTCCCTCTACAGTGGGTGACAATGGTGGGCCTTGTAAAGTGGACATTGGTACGTGCACTGGGTGGTCCAAACCAACAAAATTGCAATGGATATGGTTTACACATACACACACACACACACACACACACACACACACACACACACACACACACACACACTCTTGCCAGGACTGATATTAGAACACCTACCTATCTAGTTACTGCTAATACAGTGTTATGCATTTATCACATGCCATGGGGCTTATAGGATGAAGTGTGTCGCAAGGTACTTCTAAGGTTAGGAACATCACCAGCCCTTGTAAAGTATGGCAATGGGTGATGTACTGCATGAAAGATGTCACAAAATACTTTAACCTACACGTATACACACTTAAGCATACACATACCCTCACAAACACATTTGCCAGGACTCAGATCAGAACCCCTGCCTAACTAGATATTCCTATTAGAATGCTACAAATTATTGCATGTGCCACAGAACTTGTAGGGCTGTGTGTTGCCAAAAGGTACTTCTAAGGTGACTGACATCAGCAGGACTGCTAAAGTAGGGCAATGGGAAAAGTACTGGGTGTGAACAGACTCAAAGTCTTTAACCTACAAACACACACACACACACACACACACACACACACACACACACACACACACACACACACACACACACACACACACATGCACACACTTTTACATTTGCCAGGACTTAGATTAGAACCCCTGCCTAACTAGTTACTTGTACTATAGTGTTACACAATTATCGCATGCACTACAGAGCTTGCAGGGCTATAGGCTGCCCAAAGGTACTTCTAAGGTGACTAACATCAGCAGGACTGCTAAAGTAGGGCAATGGGAAGTGTACTGGTTGTGAACAGACTCAATATCTTTAATCTACAGACGCACACAAACACACACTTTTATATTTGTCAGGACTGAGATTAGATTAGAACCCCTACCTAATTAGTTATTTGTACTATAGTGTTACACAATTATCACATGTGCCACAGAACTTGTAGGGCTGTGGGCTGCCCAAAGGTACTTCTAAGGTGACTGACATCAGCAGAACTGCTACAGTAAGGCAATACAAAGTGTACTGGGTGCAAACAGGCTTAGAATCATTAACCTACAGACACACACAAAATTTTACATTTGCCAGGAATGAGATTACAACCCCTACCTAAATAGTTATTTGTATTATCGGGTTATGCAGTTATCGCACACACCACAGTGCTTATAGGGCAAAGGCCAGTCCAACAGTACTTCTACAATGAACACACACACACACACACACACACACACACACACACACACACACACACACACACACACACACACGCACAGTTACATATGCCGCATCTGTGATTAGAACCCCTACCTATTTAGTTATTTGTATGACAGTGCTATGCAGTTATCACATATTCTATAGAGCTTACAGGACTGAAACCAGTCCAAAGGTACTACTAAGGTGAATGACATTAGCAGATCTTGTAAAGTAGGGCAATGGGAAGTGTACTGGGTGGGTAAGACATCATAATACGTAGACCTACACACACACACACACACACACACACACACACACACACACACACTATTCCAACCCCCACCACAATATCATCAGATAATGAATCTCATCTTTAAGCTGGCACATGCCAGTGGTTACAACTGATATGCAACTATCTGCAGCAGGACATCACTCTATGCCATTTAGGGTATCCATGTGTATGATTCACTCTGTGTGTGTGTTTCCCTGTGTGTCTCACTCTATCACTGTCTGGCCCTCTCTTCCCCATGACATATTGTAATATGTTGCCCATATATATGTGTGTGTGTGTGTGTGTGTGTGTGTGTGTGTGTGTGTGTGTGTGTGTGTGTGTGTGTGTGTTTGTGTGTGTGTGTGTATCACATGCAACAGATGCAGATATACCACATGTGTGCCACCTACAGCTGGCTATGGACAATCCTGTCTGATGGGAGTGTGTGGAGGCAGTTAGGTTTACATAGCTGTGTGTATGCAAAGACATTTGCACAATACACAGATATATAGTCCAATGTGGTTTCAGACACGGGCTTCTCTTCTCTAAGTGTTGGAGCATGTTCAGTATGACTTTCCATAATAGGTGTGGGAATCCATTCCAGGGATATTTGTACTCCAGTCTGGGGTGTTGTGTGGTACACTCATACCATGCAACCTGTCTGTGGAAGATATCTGGAGATAGGCTGCCAATATGGGGAAACAATGGGGCAAACATTGGGGGGTACTGTAACTACTGCTCTTATCAATGTATGATTTTATTGAGTTGCAGGGCTTGTTTTAGCAGACATTTTCTGACATATGTAATGTTTGACGCTGTAGTGTATTGTGTCATTACCTACTGACAGATATAATTGGATCATCACATTTATTTACCATAGAAATACAAGATGGATGATACACAGACCTATATTATGAGATAAAGGCTAGACATTCTTGCATAATCCAGCCAGTTGGGAGGTGTGGCTACAGCCAATTGACTGATAAAGCTGTGTAAAAGGTCCAGCACCTTCGTGATATATTGTCTGGGGATCTCCTGGTTGTGCAGTATTCTTCTTACCTGGTGTGGCCATACCTGTCAACTGTGCAGATTCTCAAAGATTTACCAGAATCATGACTCATATATCTGGTTAGTTTCCCTTAATATTGTGGTTTTCTAGCACATTTGTTGCAAATCACTCAGGGTTGCAGTCAGGGAATAATGTGAGAACATTAGAATTTCAGACTTCATATCCTTCATGATATCCATGCTACTACGCACACCCTCTGTTATACTATCAACTTTCTAACATTATGAGAGCAATATTTCAAATGTGTCCCTATACTTGGGCCTTTATCCCACCATTATGTATGGCATTGTCCAGATCTCTTCCTCTATGAGGTTGAGAGGTATGCTACTAGCATTTAGCGGCAATGCCTTACATTTGCATTTTGTTGACTGTGTTATGTTGGTAGTATGGACCCCATGATGTTCCCTACAAAAGGCACTATGGGTGAGACATGGGCCTTTGCCAGAGGCCTGTAGGGCATGTGAGACTGATGCAGGCCATCTGTAGCAAGGCAGTGCGTTCTGTCATATGTTCCCAGGCTGCCAGGCAGTGGACCCCCCTGGGGTGACAATGGTAAGTGACAGAATGCACTGCTGTGCTACTAGGCACCATACCTCTCTACGTATGTGAGCCAGACATCTGGACAAAGACATGAGTAATTGGGTGACAAAGGCCTAAATATAGGGACCAGTGTAACTATTGACCTTACAAACCTGGAAGAGTGATACAATAACAGATTTTGCATTAGCATGCATTTTTTTCTATAGGGTATGAAGTCTGAGACACTACAATCCATCATTATTTTCTGACTTTAGACTTTTGCGGTTTGCCAGTGATTTGCCAGACAGCCACTATTTCAGAATAAAGACACTACAAATATGATGCACACCTGTGTACATTCTGCAAAAGGTCTGTACAATTGGGAGGTATGGTAGGACTGTGTAGGTTACTCCAACCTGTGTACTGTTCATATGTGTGGCCCCCTGTACATGACTTGTCTAGCTTCCTGGCAGTATTGGATATTGACATCTGGACAGTGCAAACAACTCCCACCGTAGGTGTAGCTGACATGCAAAATAGTTGTCACTGCATTTCATGGAACATGGCCCTGTCTACTTTAACTAGGCCTCTAAGACACAACAGCCATGAGAAGTTGCTGACCACATCCTGACAGTATTCCCCACACATATGCATAGCTCATTGACCCCTGCATATTGTGGACATGCAACAAGTTATCATGTTGACTGGGACAGCCCTGGCAATGTGTGCTCTGCTGCTATTACCCTACAAACTTACATGTTACTGCATTTGTATGGGAATATGGGTGGGGGGGGTGGACAACTGTCAACAGTTCATATTTGCACAGACTGTGCTGATATTGGCTTTACAGTTTGGTTCCATTTAGCATAGTATTGTGCCCTGTCTTGGAGAATAGAGGCATATCACTAGAGACCACAGGTTAGATTGTAATGCCATACAATTGAGTTTCAGACTTCTTATCCTTCAGAGCCTTACTGAAAATACAAGGCCTGCAGTGATATCACTGTGTAAGTCTGTAAGGGGTTATTCCATCCTTGTCACCATTTGTGGGCCTTTCCACACATTCCTTTATGGTTTTCTATAGCTGACTTGCTGTATGAGTCTAAGGGGTGAGTATGGGATTCGCACAGTAACATCCATGCATATGACCAATGACCCCCCCCCTTAGTGGGCCCCCCACATATACTGCAGTGGGATTTGTCACCTTAAATGATACTGCATTGTGTGGGGAGCCAGTATTGTGCAGACATTTCCTAGTGTACCACATAGCTGTCAGTTGTCTGCTGCTATCTGAGTAGGCCACCCCATTCCCTTGCATGCATGCAGCATTACCATAGATATGCTACCAAAACATACTAATCCATTCATTTATTGTTAAGAAGACTGACTTACCTTGTGCCTGCAGCAGTTGTGAGGATGGTCCTTGAGGGCCACCTGTGTTGGATGCACACAGTACACTACCTATACATGGTATGTTACAGATAATGCAAAGTGTGTGTCATCCATTTTACTGTGTATGCAAGTCAGAGAGAGGTATCAGTCCCTGGGTCCCTCCAGTGTCAGTGTGTATGATATGTGTTGCCTCCTTGCCAAGGCCTGGGCATACTGGGCACATCTCTGTCTGCCTACAGGAGCAGGCTCAGGGGCCTCCTCCTCTAAAGTCGCTCTGTCCCTGTTTGGACCTTGGCAATGGTGGGGGGCTGTATGGCCCTTCCCTGTGCTGTTCCTGAAGCAGCTGTTTCTGCAGGATCACATTGTGTAGCATGGCACATACTATGAACATGTGTGCATGTGACTGGAGAGAACTGCAAGGCTCCACCGGATATGTCAAGGCAGTGGAACCGTGACGTGAGCATCCCAAACACATGTTCTATAATGATCCTGGTTTGTGATGTGTGCCTCATTATGGCATTTTTTAGTGGGTGTGTGTGCATTTCTGATGGGTGTCATCATCCACGACTCCAGTGCATAGCCAGAATTCCCCACCAGATGGCCATATGGGATGTCCCCACTGGCAAATGCCTGGTACAGCTGTGACAAATGCCAGATGTGGGAGTTGTGATAGCTTCCATGGCTGCCAGCACACACAGTCATGATAATGCCCTGAGCATTGCACATGACCTGGCAGTTGATGGAGGGGAAGCCCTTGCAGTTTATGTAGACTCTACCCTTTTCAGCTGGTGGTGCTTTGATGTGGATGTGTGTGCAGTCTATTGCACCCAGTACCTCCGGGTATTCTGCTACATGGTGGAAGAGATGCATATTGCTGGTCCTCTCCTCACGGGTTTTGGGGAAGTAAATGTTCTCACCAGCATGAGGTAGTATGGTGTTCAGGAACTGGTAGAGTACCCTGGATGTGGATGCTTGTGAGACCCCCATGATGTCCCCAGTAGGTCTTTGGAAAGTATCTGTAGCTAGTATTCTTAAGGCTACACATACCTTGGTATCCACTGGGATGGGTTCCCCTCTGTTGGCTCTGGGTCTGAGTTGAGGCCGGTACAGCTGAATGATTTGCTGAAGTATGTCTCTGTCCACCCTGTAGCACTCTACTATCTCCAGATCATGTAGCCCCTGGTAAGTTGTCCTGGGTCTGAACACTCTTCTCCTCCTCCTTGGTCTGCGGTGGTTGTCAGCATTATCCTCCTCACCGCCCTCAGCCTCTAGCACATACTGATGGATCAAAGCAATGGCAGGGCCTAACATTTTTTCAGTTAAAATTACCCTGCATGTGTACACCAATGGTGCAGAGTTTGTGGGAAAAACCAGACTGTAAGGTGTTTCCATAGTTTATCTTTTGTGCTGCAGATGCTGCCAGTATGATTGGCTGACGATGCATTCCACCTACCAGCTATGTTATTTGTACTTGATTGTTTTTATTCTGCTATTTCAACTTTTTTTTCCCTTTTTTCCCCTTCCCATTTCCACCCCTTTTAAGCCCCGAGGCATGCCGCGCAAACCCGGTACCCAAATGTAAACAGTCCTGCTATTTCTGTTTTTTTTTTTGTTTTGTTTTGTTTTGTTTGTTTTACACCCAGTGTGTAAACTCATTTAACTAAGGTAAACAATGAGAAATGGCCCTCCCCCGGACACGAACACACTCTTCATTTTATGGAATAAGTCAATATAGCCTGTAACACACACCCTTGCTTAGCTAAGCTCATCTGGGAGCCGTAGAGCTCCAATGTGCTTACACCAAGCATGACACGCCCCCTTTTCATGTCTGCTGCTCCTCCTGCTTACACCACTGCCTTATAGCTCCTACACGGTTAGGTGCAGTCTAGCACTTGTCTTCTTTTTGTGATTCAGTAAATTTCCCTCATTAGCATATCCCACTGCCTTAGTCCCTAGTTACAGCACTACCCCAGAGCCTTTCCCCTTAGCAACCACTGTTCCCTGCTATTGTTTTGATTCTGGATGTCTTAGACTATAATGGCAAAATGCAGATTTCACTTAAAATTACCTTTTCACATATTTTTTTTTATTTTCGGCGTTATCCTGTTTGCGCACTGCTGCCCTATGCTTAAATGGCTGAGATTGACTCAAAAAAAAAACTTTTATTTTTATAATTTTGCAACACTTTTCCATGCCAATGGCCATATATGTGACCATTGGCATGCCTAAGGATTAGAATAGATGCTTTAGTTTGAGCTGTCATGCCTCCGTTTTGATTTTTGCAGAAATGTATTTGCAGAAATGTATTTGGCTAGTAGCCGAATACATTTCTGCATGCTATACTATTCTGCCACGGATGACTGCTTGCTTACTGGATCAATAATTGACCTCATTTGCATGATTTTCAACAGCAAATTAGGTCATTAGCATAATCTAGTGGTGTCCGTGGCAGAATAGTGTTAGCAGGCTTGTGCACATCCCCAGGCTTGTTTACTGGATCACTCGGTGGCCATATTCCGTGCAGGAACAGCTACACTACTCCTGCATGGAAAAAAGCATTTACTGAATCCTGGGGATGGTCTTCAATACACAAGAGTCTTAATAAATGGCATTACTATTATAAATATATCAGCACCAAAGATGTCTTCATATATCCTAAAACTTGAAAGAAATATTACTTTAGAAATGACACTGACTGTATGTCTAAAAAGTTTACATATTTAGCTCTAGTATCTGCAGTGCATTATACATGGGCAAAAATAATTTCTAGTGAAAAGAATGGGTAAATGAACATTTGAATAGCTTAGAAAAAAGAACAAGGAATAAATACATTAGCAAAATGTGATACAAGAAGGGAAAAAAGCATACTTATGCTTTTACTACAAGAATTGAATCCTCTGAATCCACATAGTGGAGATATTATAAATTATACTGAAAAAATTAAGTGAAGATGGATTTTAGAGTTAGATGCCACTCACTCTTGTTTTAAATGTTGTGGTCCTTTTAAAAATCATTCTTAAACAAAGAAACTTAAAACGGTAACTTGAAGGGGCTTATTTTCTAATAAAGATGAAATTCATTAAGATTGTTATTGACTATTACAGTGTCTAATTGATTACTGGATGCATTTAATTATAAAATAAGATGTTTAAATATGCTTGAGTAATGTATTACATATTTTTAAACAGAAGTCATGTGATTTCTATAAATGTATTTGTATGAATTAGTGTAAATGGCTACAGCTGAAACATTAGACCTGGTGAATCTTAGGTGGAAATGTATTTGTTGTTGTTTTTGTTCCTGTTTTTTCTGGTATTAAACATTTTATATTCTTCAAAGTGTTGTACAATGCATGCTTGTAAAAAAGGACATAAAATATAATTTCATCTGTATTACATTTGCCATCTTCATGAATACTCTGTTTTTTATTTCCCCTTTGTGTCATTGGAATGACATGGTTCATTTACTCATGACATTAAAAGAATGCATTTTTCACTGATTTGAGTCATAATTTGTTTATTATAAAATATTACTGCCTTTTGTCTAAAGAAATGTTCATTAATATCCCCTTCCATTTTTCTAAAGATTTCCTGATGTCTAATTTATTTTCACTGCAGGTATTCTTTGAACCTAATAAGTAAAGGTTTAACTTATTGTAGTGGTAGTATCTTTAGATTGCATAACATTTTACATAATAGTCATCTCTTAATAAACTAGTTTTAACTCTTAATTCAGCCATAACATTTCAGTATACTTGTTATTAATTATCCTCATAGGAAGGTAAGAACATATTTTATGTTATTTTGTATTATCTGGTAGTAGCTAAATAGTATGTCTATCTTTTGCTTATAGTGATATGATTTTTATTTCTTGTTCTTCTCTTGCTTTTCCACCACTTTGTTGGTATATTGCTTATAACCCACTTTCTGTGTGGAATACCAATGTTGTATATAGTCACAATTTTTATTTTCTATTTTCCTTTTTCTGTTTCTTAGTCAGCAAAAGCATGGTATAATGTTGTTGTTTGTCTTTTGTCTTTTCCCGGTTAGGGGGTCACCACAATGGAACTCCAGTCTGCTAATGATTGGCAGTAGATTTTCATGAACGCCAAGGTGCCAGCTCAATGTCCAACCTCCAACGAAGGCACGCCCACTTACGCATATCTTTCGAATACCACCCAACCGCGGGGAGGACATGCAGACTCCACACAGAAGGCACTCCCCGCACTCCAACCGAGAATCAAACAGGAGAACCTCTTGCTGTGAGGCAACAACGCTACCACTGAACCACCACGGCTTACTGGACCTAAATATAAACAATGCTTCCTTGAAATTCAAAGTTTTGATGATCCAATGCAGAAAAAGTTTTAAAGCATTATAAGATAATAATTCCAAGCAATTCTTTAATAGAAACTGAGCCACAGATGTCTAAAGTTTAACATAAGAACTCTCCCCATAGTTTATTTATTTATTTACTTATTTATTTATTTATTTATTATTTTTTTTTTTGCTGCTCTACTAAAATATACATGAAAAGAGGTGTGGCAATTTTTGGAAAGATTTTTACTAACACAGGATCAGACAGCATTTTTCTTTGAAGAAAAAAGCTGTGACTCCTAATAGCCATGTCTTATAAAACAATGTTAGACTTTTTATCTCAGATTATCATTACAAAATTAACAAAAACTTGTAAACTGATGATTTAAATAATGTACCACACCCACAGTTTTTCTTTATAAGGACATGCTCTTAACTAAGATAATAGAAAACCTTGGTTTAGTTGACACTGCTTCTCCTGAGCAGCGTGAACTGTTAATTACTTTCCACTCAAATGTAACCTTTGGACAGAATGACCAATAAGGTCTATGCTTGTAAAGATATTAAATAGCATATTTGATATATATATATATATATATATATATATATATATATATATATATATATATATATATATCCTTCCATGGTTTCTTTGTGAATTGCTTATCCAATCTGTCTCCCAATATTTCTAATCTCCTGTGATTTATTTTTTAGTTATCATGCTCTATTAATTGTTTCTTTTTTTAATGACAGCTACTGTTCTAGATTCTACTAAAAACTTTACCAGTACTGGGCTTTTGTTTATGACCTCCCTATTTCTTTCTCTTTGCCTATACTCTGATATCAGTCATTGATAGGGAATGCAATCCCTAACCTGCAGTCCAAATAAATCCCAACGTCTTCCATTTGATCATCTTTCCCTCTCAAGTTATAGGCTCCCAATACCTTGGTTCTTTTCCAGTTTTCTCCAATAAATTCCAACCCCCTCTTTCATATTGTCTATATCCCTAATTCTAGTCATCCATATTAGCAGAATCTCCTTTTTCTGTTCCTGTATTGGCTTAGTTCTTAGGTTACTTTCTGCTACTTTATTATATAGTATTCTGTATGTTTTTTTATATTTTCCTTAAAGGCCTGCATCCAAAATCCCAGTCTCTCCTTGTTTTTTGAGCTTCCCCCCTGTTTCATATCATCCCTTTCCATTTTGAATTATAGTTTTCTGCTTCTGATATGTATAGCAGCCTTAACTGTGTAGCTCGGAAAAACCCCTTCAAATTGGGTGATCCCAATCCGCTCTGTTGTACTGGAAGAATCAGCTTATGCCACTTGACTTTTGACATGTTTCCCTCCCAGATAAAATCCTTCAGCTCTTTATTAATTGCTATCCATAACTTTTCCTCTGGTTGATAATATGCCTGACCTATGTACAAGACTAATGGGACTAAAAATATTTTAACTGCTTGTATCGTACTTTCCGTATCCATATAACAATGCTTCCATTTTCTCAGTTTTTGTATTACCTTTTGTGTAGCCTTTTCCCACATATCCTTAGCTGCCACACCAGAATCATTTTAATCCATACTCCTAAATGTTTTATTTTATCATATCCCCATAAATATGGACATTGCTGAACCATTTCATATATGAGTACATAAGTTACAGCTCTTGACTTTGTTATAGCTTCATTGATTTTGTATAATGAAAAGATTTGAAATTGTCTCAAAATGCTCCACATGGTTTTGGCATGTATAAAATTATATCATCTGCAAATACAGCCAGCTTTTCTTGACTACCATACCAATTATATCCTTGAATTTCTGAGTCCCTTATTTTCTTTACCGATGGTTCTAAATATAATGCAAATAAAAGGGGGGAAAGAGAACATGCCTGCCTGGTTCCTCTGCTCAAGCAGAAATTATCAGAAAGGACCCCACACATTTTAATTTAGCATCATATCCCTCATATGTCATCCTAATCAACCTTATAATTTTTTTCAAGAAATGCAAATAGCTTCCATTACCCTGCTCATAAAGTCCCAGTTTACTCTGTCAAATGCTTTCTCTGCATCAAGACCCACCAACCACAATGGTATTTTCTTACATTCTGATTCCCTCGGGATCATCAATGTTCTGTTAATGTTGTCAATGTTTGCCTGCCCTCCACAACAATACACTGATCGATATCTAACAATTTTGGTATTACTTTTGCCATTCTTTAAGCCATTACAGGCATAAGCACTTTATACTCATGGTTTGGTATTGATATGGCCTGTTTGAAGCTGGATCTTTACCCTCTTTAGGTATTACAGCTACCACTGCTTTCTTCTAGAATATTGGTACTTCTCCTCTTAAAATACTGTCAAACAAAACATTCTAGATCTTTATCAGTTTTTTCCATCCTAGCTTCCAAACTTCTACAAGAATACCATTCATTCCTGGAGACTTTCCTGGAGACTGATTATACATCACAATTTTTCTCTCATCTCCTCCTATTCTAACCATTAGTAATTGAGCCTCATCTACCTCTAAGTTTGGCATATTTAATTCTTTCATACACATATCCCTTTGTATCTTTTTTTGTTTTTCATATTTCTCTGTTTTATACATACTTTCATATAATTCCAGAAATATTTCTAATACCTCTAATGTTTCTCATAACCTTCCTTGTTATAGGCTCCCTAAGGTTGGTGACAGAGCTTTCTACTTTCTGTTGCCTGAGTTGTTGTGCTAAAAGTTTTTGTCTTCTAGTACTATGAAAAAAACAGCTACTTAACAGCAATCTTTCTAAACTCATATGTATTATCAAGGAAATCCCTTATTTTCTGCTTAGCATTCTGCAGCTGATCTTCTTCTTGTTCTGTGAGATTTCCCCCTATTCTTCAGTTCTTTAATATTTGTCAGTCCCTCTAAATAATTCTTGCCACTTCTTAACCATAGCTCCCTTTCTTTGACTTCCATCCTATTTTTAAACTCCAACTTAATTTTATCCCACTCCCAAGCTATATTTTCAGAAGTAATTTCCATCCTCTTGAATACCTTCTGAATAATCTCCACAACCCATTCCATATATTCCTCTCTTTTCAACAGATAGATGGAAAGTGCCAGTGTCTCATTTTTATTTCATTACCATGTGTTGTATTTTAGTTATCATTGGCACATGATCTGAAATAGTTATTGGGTGACCTTCAATTAAATGCACACGTTCCTGAGAAATGTAAATTCTGTCTAACCTAGCTAAGTTTTTATACCCTGGGGAATAATATGTAAATTCACTCTGAACTCCTATCACTGAATTCACATCTTCCATGCCAAATATTTTCATACATGTCTTCAAAAATCTACCCTCCTTTGTTATCCTTTCCCTTCTGGGCCCTCCAGACACATCTTCACTGCTCTACTGCAATTTAAAATTCCAGTCCCCACCTATAAGTAATAATACTTGCTGAAAATTGATTATTTCTTCCAGAATTTTCTTAAGCTCCTTTATAGTAGTTTTAGGTGGGATATAAATACATGCCAGTGTAGTCCTCTTCCCCTTGCAAGTAACTTGTTAGCACTGCAAATCTGGCATTATTATCATTTTAGTCTCTTCTATCACTATTAGAACTCCTCTTGCAATTAATATAAGTACTCCTCTTTTCATTTGTTACAGATATTCTGCTGCATAACCATTCTGAAAACCTTTCTTTATCAAATTCACATTTTCGGTTCTTTCCAAGGGCATCTCCTGTAACATACCTATTTGCACTATAATTTTTTTTAATATAGTTTACTGTTCTTTCTTTTTTGTATTTATCTTTGAGACCACTGACATTGAGAGACATTACAGGAAGCATCATAGTATTAAAAAGTTATCATTCCCACCTTTTATGCATAAAACCTTTTTTGTTAAATGTCTAGTTCCAGCTTTTGTGTTACATGCATACAAGGTTGAACTTATATATAGTTGGCTCTTGTCATATCCATTTGAGCCCATGTCACATCTTACAAAACTTTGTGTTTTATTGAAATCCCTCCAACAAACAAACAAGCAAACCCTCAATACCACATAAAACCTATTAATTTAATACTAACACACAAAACTATGTACATCTTCAAAAACTGAAGTTTTGTCCTCCTGATAGGAACAAATGTTCCAAACAGACAGCCGCACTCAGAGACATGAGTTAACCTAAAAGAAAGGTTATCCATGCCATGGTGAAGCTGGTGCTTCTACTAAGTGCTTAACTGGTTTTGTCTTAATTTTATAGCTCTACCAGCTGAGAAAATCCATGAGTGCTTTCAGAGAACATTATCTCTTAGGCAGTTTCTCTCTCTTTTATTTGTTTTTCTACCCAAGCAAATCACTCTCCACCAGACTGTAACCAATTTCTCTTCATCAGATGTCTCCATGGAAACATGAGAACCAGACAGTCAATTTCTCTTCATCAGCTTTTTTTCCATGGAGATATTACTTTTTCTTTTGCCATGCTCTTTTTTTCATATTGCAGTGCCGATATTTCTTAAAACAAACTAAACAAGAAGAAAAGAGAAGGGAGGAATAAAGGGGAAAAAGAACGGCATCATATATTTGCAATCTGTATTACTCATAAAAATAACTGAGAAAATGTTACTTTATAGCATGAAAAGAAAACCATACACCACTAAAATAGTACTATTAAGAGAAAAAAGTTTTCTTTACTTATAGTTAACTTTCTCCCCTCATTTTCCCTCCCCAAAGCATTTTTATGAAGACTAATGGCATGAAGTAGGGAAATACTTTAGAGTCCACCACAAATCCAACAAATTATGAAAAAGTCCAATATTTCCATATTTTCTTGTCCTGTCATATTTCACAATTATAATTATTGCATTGTAATCCCACATTAAGGTACTGGTTTTATTTCTGTTTATCTCTATCTCCTCAATCCTGTCTCTGCCTCATTTCCAACATACTCTCAATTCTTCTAGTCAACTCTTGTGCTCCCTCCCTTCCCTCCAACATTTTCCATTGAAACACTGGGAAAGTTTCACAGGTACAGTCTCTCTGTGGTCTTTATTACCAGAAGAACAAGAAGCAGAATCTCCTTCTGTTTCACAGCTCATTTTTTATTGGACAAATGTTTGTATGTCCTGCTTAGCATGTGCTTCATCAAAAATTGATTTTGTCCCTCCAGGGAATAATAGATAGATGTGTACATCAGGTTAGATCTCACACCTACATCTCAACAATACCTGAATAGTAGAATGAATTTATTTCTCTTCAGCCTGGTGTACAATGAGTAATCATTATCCACAAACACTCTGCTGTCTCCCACTTTTAGTATTTTGACCTTCTGTCACAGTTTTGTCAGAATCAATTCCTTCTGCTGGTAGGATTGCATCTTTACTATTAAAGATCTAGGTTGCTTTCTTATAGTCAGATTTGGAGCATACACAAGATGTGCCCTTTTAACTAACAACTCCTGCTGTGGAATACCACTCCAGTAGCTTCTATGGTATAGCTGAAAATCTCAGGTTACCTTACGTGCTCTGCTCTCTATTTCTATTAGTTTTTGAAACATCTCTTCCTGAGCAGTCTCATATTCAGCCAGCCATTTCTTCATTTCGACCTCTGATTTTTGCAGCTTTATCATCTCATCTGAATATCTGTTTAAAGCCTATTCCATTTTTTCCTGCCTTTTGTTGTTTGTGTTGATTTACTCCATCAGTCTTTTGTTTATTTTAACTAGGTCTGTGTGCAGTTGTCTTATATCTTCTTGTAGATTACTAGAAGTCATGTCCGTAGGTTGCATTACTTTTTGCTGAACAGCTGCAGAACTTTGCCCTTTCAGTGTTTCTTCCTTACTTTTTGTAGGTGATTTTTTTTCCAGGTGCTCTGCATTTCTTTTTTCCTGGCATCCAGGCAGTACACTTACTAGCCAGTTAAACACAAAAAAATACTGGCCTTCACTGTTGAGTTTCTGTTTTCACACTGGGAGGTCTAGAGTTAAGTTGTTACTCAATGAGCAGCTATCTTGGAAATCAAATTTTTCAAGAACATCGAGATCCCAGTTGAGATCCCAGGAAGGAGGAATTTGCTTTTGAGGGATCTCACATGAAACACTTCTTTCAAAAATTGTTTGACCGTAAGGAGAGATGAAAGTTGGGAATAGATGGACAGACAACCTGAGATGGCCACAAGATTTCCCCTCACAAGTGGAATTGTCTTGCAGAGGTCTTCTAGGACTTGATCGGGATATGGGGAACATCAAGTAGATCCATTTGCCTCCTTTCAAGATGGGTCTGTCAAGGATTCTTTAGCTATGTCCACAACCTCAAAGGTAATACACAATTGTGTGCAGAGCTCATTGTAAATGGAGCCACCTATACTGAGCCAGAAGATATAGCAAACCTCCTGGCTGATAAATTCAGCTTCAACTTTACTCCTCTCTTCCCCTCAATCTTCCCTCAGGAAATATAATCAAATATAACTCCTACTATCACTAGGGGACTGGTCCATAATGCTCTCTCAAAGACCAAGGACACTGCATCACTGGGCCCAGGCAGTATCCCAGGATGCCTCCTAAATAACATGAAACATGATCTATCAGGGCTTCTGGAATTACTATTTAACTGTAGACTTCAAACAGGCTTCATGCTCATGAATGGAGAAACGCAACAGTCATCCCTCTGCACAAAGGTGGGCCATCTACAGAACCTGAAAACTACAGACCCATAAGTCTCACTAGTCTTATATGTAAAGCCATGGAAAGAATTATCATGGAGATGATCAATAGAGATATAGTAAACCTCCAGACACTGGAACCAACCCTGATTGAGTTCGTCAAGGGCAGATCATGCCTACTCAACCTGGTAGATGTCTTTGAGAAGGTCAACAAAGCAATGGATGAGGGCAAAATCATTCACACTGCCTACCTTGACCTGGCCAAGGCATTTGACACAATACCTCACTCGGGCATTGTTGACAAACTCAAGAGGTTAGGTACAATCCTGTATATCACCCAGTAGATAGCCAACCTGGCTCATAGACAGGATCCAGGAAATTAGAATTGCAGAGTCCACCTCTACAAAGAGGCCAGTCATAAGTGGAGTCCCTCAGGGATCAGTTCTTGGACCGTTGCTTTTTGGCATTTACTTCTCAGAAGTCAAGGCCAATGTCAGTGGTCTCTGGCTGACTAAATTTGTAGATGATTGCAAATTAGAAGTTGTCATTGAATCCCACACTGACACAAATGTTCTCCAGGAGGGGCTGACACAGACAAATAACTGGTGTCAGAGCCATGGACAAAAACTAAATGCCAAGAAATGCATTATAGTATCCTTTGGGAAGTCATCCATCAACACACCATTTAGAGTTGACCCAGTAGTCAGGGACTTAGGGAGACACATAGACAGTAATCGAGCCTTTGATCATCATGTGTCTACAGTGGTGAGGAAATCATTCTATGTTGCTCAACTTATAGACAAAGGTATGGCATCTAAGTCCAAGGAAGTCATTGTTCCAATATATTCGGCAATCATCAGACCTATCATTGAGTACAATGCTCCCTTTGGTATGTACCTAACCAGGCATATCCAAAAACTGGAATGTCCACAGAGGCTCCTCATTAAAAGAATACGTCAGTACGTAAGTAATATGTCCTATGAAGACTGCCTCAAGGCCCTATCCCTGTATTCTGTCTCCTACAGGCTTTTGAGGGTAGATCTATGCCTGGCATAGAGGGCATTGTCAGATCCCACTATGATGGACCTCCTGCATATCCACAAAACAAACATTACCAGAATTACCCATTCTAAAGACTTAAACCTTGCCTGTGATATAAATTGGACCTGTTGGAGACATAGGTATGTATCCCAGAGACTACCCTGTGACCTCTATTGTCTAGAAGCACAAACACACTTCTCTTCTGAGAGAAATACTGAAAGTTTCCTCATAACCAGTAGAAATAAATATTTGCCCAAGACAGAAGCTAAACAGATACTGCTGCAAGCAGACATTCCTAAAGAAATTACTGTAAATACTGTCAGGGAAAAATATTAAAATAAATATATCTTTCTAAAATAAACATAAAAACAGGGGAATAATAAATATAGTAATAAAATGAGAGGAAGGGGGGTTCAAAATGGGGGCTATCTGAGCAGTAAGCTCTAGATTCTAAGAACAGTCAGGGGGCTTTCTTCTTTGGATTGCAGAAAAAGAGCTAATATCACTTCCTGTGACAGCTAAAAGCTTCCCTCTCAGTATATACTCAGCCAATCAGCTGTCACAGAATGGGAGAGGGAGGGGAGTCTTGGCTTCTTGAAGTTGGTCAGTACTGGATTACCTTGGCAGATAACCCCAAAATGCCACTGGGACAGTGGGGATGATGAAAATACAGGTATTTATAAGCAGGGAAAGAACCGTACCTGTTAGTGCTATACAGAGTCTTACCTGACCATTTAGTCCATAGAGAGGTGACATGCAGGCAGTACGGAGTGGGAAAGTCTACTAGACATCTCTCCTAACCCTTTCCCCCATATGCAGCTTGAAGAATAGCAATGGCTACCTCTCAGGAAAAGAGATGCATTTTCCAAACATAATTCCCCCATTTAAGTACTGCACCACCTATGCACAGCAAACCTGCTTCAGTAAGCAATCTACTTCCTTCCAGAAGTCATTATTAATGCTGCAAGCTTAACTGTGTCCCCTGATAATTGTAGTAATGATTACTAAGGACAAGGTACAGATGTTTTTAAAGAGCAGATGAAGCGTTATTTCGAATGTGTCTCAATGAGCTTAGTCAAATGTCATGTAAACAATTCCACCTTTAAAAAGTCATCACTGGAGAAACACAGTTGTAACTGACTTACATGTGATTTATAATTAACTCATAACATTATGACAATAGGAGGTATCAGGCTGAGTACTTGTTGTTGTCCTTCGGCTTTTCCCGGTTAGGGGTCGCCACAGCGGAACTCCGGTCCGCTAATGATTGGCAGTAGATTTTCACGGTGCCGAGTTGCCAGCTCAAGGCCAAACCTTCAACGAAGGCACGCCCATTCACACATGTATTTCAGAACGCCACTCGACCCGCGGGGAGGACATGCAGACTCCACACAGAAGGCACTCCCCGCACACTAGCTGAGAATCGAATGGGAGAATCTCTTGCTGTGAGGCAACAATGCTACCACTGCACCACTGCGGTACTAAGGAGATAATTACAGGTCCACACAAGCTAAATCTGATAAAGAATAATAAAAAAAATGAGAATGACTTTAAGGCTATCTGTGTAAGCCACAAGAAAATAGACGTTTCAGACAGGCAAGGAGGGCTTAAGGCAGCCTCTGACAGACACTGTAAAGTTAAGCTACTCAAGGGCCTGGCAGTCCAGCCAGGGGGAGATTTCTGGAAGAAACTACAGTGCATCAAAGCAGACTGAGTAAGAAAAAGAGATTGAAACAAAAAGAAGTAGGTGCACTGAAACCTAAAAGGAGAAACATGACATGAGTTTATACACTTTTGGCTACTGTCCTAATTAACAGTAAAGGTTGTATATGTATCACTTGTATTCAATACGAAAATCAAAGTATAGCCTTCTTATCCAAGAACTGCATAAAGCACAGATGGGTCTAGGTCTGAGTTAAACAATTTGGAATGTAAATAATTAAAAAAAACTAAAGTTTCAGTATATTAGTTGAGATAAACAATTAGCTGTAACAATCTCTAGCACAATTTTTGCACAAAACAGGCCAAAAAAAAAAAAACATTTAAAGTTGTTATACTAATGGAAAATACAAACAAAGCAGACTGCATATCATAACATTTTATATGCAAATGTATTTTACAGCAGAGTTTCAAGATGGATGTTTTGCAGTATTTTAAAATGGATTATTTACAACAATAACTGGTTATTACTCTAAAGAAGCTTAGTAAAACTGAATTAAGCATCTTACTGAAGGTTACTAATTGTTACCTGTAATAAATCCGATTAGTCTAGAAAAATATGGCACCTGACTATAGAAAAGATAAGAAAGATCTTGGCTTTAGCCACAACTGTTTCAGTAAACTTAAGTGTGCAAGATTAGTATACATAAAGGCAAATGGGTACATAATATGTAAACGAGAAATCTGCGAAAAGATGCAATTTAACTATGTTATGATGCAATATTCTTTATTAATGCTTAGTGCACACTTGTCTCATAAAAAAGAAATCAAAAGTCAAAGTCAACTTTATTTGCATTCAGAAATCACATAAGTGCAAAAACGGAACGGAATTCCATGTCTCCAGACTCAATGTGCAGACAACATATAGACTATTTTTACTGACATTTACACATATAACACCTAGCTATTACATCTCAGACATGCAGGTAGACAAATATTGCACATAATAAGAAACACATTTTAACACTTTTTGAAGTGGACACTTACTTGCATGAGTTAAGACATTGCATTGATCCTTGAACAGAAAGAGACATTTGAGTATTGCACTGTGAATATTAGAGTATTGCACTATGGACCTTAGAGTATTACACTATGGTTAATTTATGAATTTGCAACATGTATTGCACTGAAAGAAGAGATATTTTACTGCATACCTACTGCCCTAGATAGCCTATAAGTTACAGTCATGGTGACTATTGCACTAAGTATTAGATGAGACTGGTAACCAGGTTAATGCACAATTTGAGACAGTTTCTGCTGACCCAAGTGGCCATCAAGGAGTGTAATGGTTACTAGAGTTTAACAAACTGATGACATTAGGGAAGAAGCTGTTCCTGAATCTCGTAGTTCTGCAATGTATGCTTTGGAAGCACTTTCCAGATGACAGATGCAGGAACAGTCTATAAGCAGGGTGAGTGCAGTCTTTAATTATTCCTCTGGCCCTGCTGAGACATCTGGATAAGTGCAAGTCATGGATAGGTGGTAAGGTGGTCTTAATGATCCTCTCAGCTGTCTTCAGCACTCTCTGGAGTGATTTGTGCTCAGAGGTAGAGCAGCTTCCATACCATTCTATGAGGTTGTTCATCAGGATGCTTTCTATAGTATGTCTGTAAAAGGTAGTGAGAACTGTTGATGGGAGAGTCTGTCTATTCAGCCTTGTTAAAAAGTGCAACTTCTGATATGCCTTCTTGACTATGGTATTTGTATTTGTGTTCCAGGACAAGTCCTCTTCGATATGCACTCCCAGAAACTGTGTGCTTCTCACTCTTTCCACTGTTTCCCCATTGGTGATGAGGGGAGAATGTTCCTTATGATTTTTCCTGTAGTCCACAATTATCTCTTTTGTCTTGTTCACACTTAGTGCTATGTTGTTATTTCCACATCAGGTAATTAGTGCCTATTACAGTTACTTTGCAATCAGCAAACATGCTTGGCTTTGTTACTAGCCTTACTGTGTCCCCTCTTTCAATTGCTTGTCTCTGCCACACTGAAACATGAAATGCCAAGTGTCACATGACAGCATCAGATGAGCAGGAGGAGGCACAGGCAGGGAATAATGCATTTCAACTTTAGAGAGCAATAATTGCTTGGCAGGTCTGGGGAGGATGGGGAAAAAGAACGTTGTTGAACTTGTACAGCCCACAAACTGGAACTGAGAGAGAATGCATGACATTCCTATTTCTGTGGATACCATGATAAGTACAGCCCTCCTACTTCTCAGCTTCTCCCACTAATTAACTAGATTTCATTACTTTTCAATCAGTGAAATGGAAAGGTTTTCTAAATGACCCAAGCCACAAACTTTTAAAACTCTATGAAAAAAATAAGATACAATAGAATTTAAAATAAAATAAGTTATGGTACAATAAAAGCAAAAAACAAATAAAATAAAATAAATAAATAAGGGAAGTAGCCAAACCTTAAAAGAATAAATCAAAGCCAAAACCCAGTTTAGTTAACATACCAACAGTAGTCTCACAGCACTTGCAGTTAAACCAATAGGATAAGGTATTTAGAGTACTCAATACAATCAAGAATACCTGATGTGGTCCCCACCATGGCAAACCTGACTCTTTAACATTAATCAGAGTACCAAACACTTGCCATCTCCAGTGGTGTTGATAACAGTGTCCACACTCATCCATTTCTATATGTTTATGTAATAAACTAATTGACAGGGATTATTATACAAAGACTAGTATAGTAGCTTACTAACTATCCTGAAATCTATCAGTTAGATTTAGCAAACATCTCCTATAACTGCCTAGTTTATGGAGCACCTTTTTTCAAGTCATAGAGGGTTTGTAAGTCCAGGCATTAGTTGCTCCAATTGGAAGCCAGCGTTGTACATGTGCTTGCAATACTATAAATTATACACAGAATATACCAGTATTTATATCAGTCATGTAATTATTGCTTTCAGCACTGAATCTGTTACTGGACCATTTAAATAGCAACTCACATGTAATACAACAGATGTGTACTTTCTTCTATGTTTAATTGCATGTGAAAACTTTAATCAACATTTGTTTAAAAGGTATTTGTGAACCACAAATTAAATAAAAAGGCAATATAGCAATAATAACAAATTGTTTTGATTTGACAACTTAAGTACAAAGTATACTGCAACTCTGAAAACCACCAATCACTATTTTGCCAGTCATATCTATGTCATACGTGTCACAGACCATCCTGCACACTGTTATAGAAAACCAACAATCATTTGAAGGGTCTGTGGATAACTATAAATAGTTCCTGAAAAATGTGGTTCTCTTTCGGGGAGGGGTGTGCTGTCTATATATTTATATTAATTTAACAAAGGTAATAAATTATCACTAAAACTTAAGCACACATACATTAATAAAAAAGAATAAACTTTTTTTGATTTACATACATTATGCATTACACAAGTTTTCTTTCTTTATGGCAACCACCATTCCATATCAACAGTACATAAATTGCTCAACTTCTGCCTTACCTTGAACCTCACTCCTCCTCCTGAACATTATTCTGCATCTGTTGTTCCCATAAATTTTATTTCAATGCAGTTTGCTACTTCCATTTTCTAAAGATCCCTCTTGCTGTTATGTTATCTATTTTACATTATACAACGACCCCCATTAAATATTCAAAAACGTGCACGCTGATTGGTCAGCATGCACGTTGTAAATCAGAGTTATAGTAATGGAAAAAGGTCCAGTTGCCCGGACTTTTTCCATTACTATAACTCTTTTTTCACACTGTTTCGCTATGTTAAATGAGTTTAGCATAGCGAGACAGCTTTAAAAAAAGCAACAGAGATTCTCTGTTGCTTTTTTAAAGCTGTCTAGCTATGTTAAACTCCTTTAACATAGCAAGACAGTTTGAAAAAGCAACAGAGATCTTGCTTTCTCCGTTGCTTTTTTCAAAACTGTCTCGCTATGTTAAATGGGTTTAACATACCGAGACAGCTTTAAAAAAAGCAACGGAGATTCCCCGTTGCTTGATTTAAAGCTGTCTCGCTATGTTAAACCCATTTAACATAGCAAAAACAGTTTGTAAAAAGCAACGGAGATCTTGCTTTCTCCGTTGCTTTTGCCCACAGTTCTGATGTACTGCATAGGCATACGCATGCACAGTACATCAGAACTGCTGCAGAATACCAGACAGCTGCGGAAGGGCAGAAAGGAAGCATTATACAATGCCATTATTTAAGAAAAGTATTTTTTTTTTCTTAAATAATGTCATTAGATATAATAACTCACTTCTGGGTGTGGGTAATGCTGGATTTACCCATGGTTGGCTTTGTTTGGCCACTTGGGCTTCGCCCTCATGACCAAACCACACCAACCATAGGTAAATCCAGCATTACCCACACCCAGGCGTGGGTTATTGCTATAATATTCAATACTAAAAATACATCTGGGTTATATACTGATTACCATATTCTAGTAAATGCTTTTTTGGCAGCCAACAGAAATAAACTTAAGACCTTTCTATGTCTAGGCAAACTGGATCCTGTGTCCCAATTCAAACGAATAATGTCGTTAGTTACAGACATTTTCTTCCCCCAATATTTCTGGTAGAGTACTCCATATGGAACTTTTAAAAGATGCCAACTCATTACACTTCCATAAAGTACATCTTTGTTACCTCTTTCTTCCTCATCATACCTCCAACATTTACTACCTACTCAGGAAAATTTCTTTGAAGTCTGCTTAGGGTATAAAAATGCCTATGCTAACACTTCCAAGCAAAATCCAAAGTCTTCTGAACTTTCTTGCATATTTGGGAGATTCATACATCCTACCACCGTTGTCTTGTAAATTACTTTTCCGTTTTTTTTTTCCCAGTCTCTATTAAACTCCTTTGATTGATTCTTATAGTTATCATTCAATATTTTACATGCCCTACTAATTACCCTTTCATAACAAAGAAAGTACAGTTGTGTAAGTAAACTTACCATAACAGCAGATGCTTGAATGATCACTGCTGAAGTAACCTTAGCTATATGGGTTATATCCTGCCAAGGATATAAGAGCTGGACAGCTTCCAAAACTTTGACACTTCCCATGCACCCAAAATGTCAGGCAGCTTGAGCAGAGCTGACTAAAAGATTTCCTTCTTTATTACTGAAGCCCAAATGCTATGGGAACCAAAAGTCTGATGTGAGAAAGTGGTTGTAAGGGTGAGGGGTGTTAGTGTTAGCCTAGTGAGGACTAACAGCATTAGAGTCCTTTAGACAGGTATTTTAATGATCTTAGAAAACTGACGGGTTGTTACTGAGTTTTGGTGATAGATATAGTGAGTTCCACTGTTTTAGGATATGAAAAGAATAAAGGGCTTCAGTTGCAGAAATATCAGCTTTGTGATTGGTAGTAAGGATTTGTTGAACATAGGTTTCTGGGAGATGGTTGGCTTGAAGGATACTTTTTAGCTGGGACACCTTTTAAGTTTATGTACAACTCTGTGTGCAAGAACTATCTGACTTGAGGTAGTTCTAAACAGTTAATGGTTTTGAAGACAGTTGAAGGAATTTCCAGGCAAACCTGGCAATTTTATCATTGTTGTAGCTTGGAAATTTAGTTGTTATGGACATTTACAAGAATAGAGGATGCATAAAGTAGTGTGGGTAATATTTAGATGTAAGTTTTGATTTTTCTATCAGGTTCAATTAGGCATTGTTTTATTTGAAATAATGTTCCAAGTTTTTGATGTGTCATTTTGATTACCTTATGTATATGCCGATCAATTTTAGCTTTTCATCTACAGTAACACTTATCAACTTGGTATGTATAACCTTTGAATCTGTGTTTTGTCTGAGAAACTGATTTTAAAGTCCAGACTGGTAAAAGAGTGAGATTTAAGGGTAAAGAGAATCATTGTTTGTTTCATATTTATCAGAAACTGGAGGCAGTCCATCCAAGCTTCAGTGGAAGATGATGACTCTTCTGTGGAAGTCTTTTATGAAGATATTAAACAGTAGGGCTATTAAGAAACACCCTTTAAGTACCCCAACAACAACTGGAAGAAAGGAAACAGAGGCAAATGTCTTTGACAGATGCAAGAATATTGAGGAAACCACTTTGCCATTGTTTCTATTAAGACTGATGGTATTGAAAGTCCAAAACAGCAGTTATTGTGTTTGGCCGGTCTAAATCATTGTTGGGTAGGAGAGAATATACCATTAGCTGTGACATATTGGGGCACTTCAGTGTAAATGCAATGTTTATAAGATTTTTATGAATGTAGGAGAGAGAGGGAGAGAGAGAGAGCAATTGGCCTAAAACTTGATAGCTCCAATGTGTCCTGTTTTGTGCAACAGCTTGACCTAAGACTTTTTCCAGATAAATGTAACATACTTATCTTACTTTGATATGTTGATTAATATGGACCCCGGGTAGGCTACTGCATCTATGGTGATTTTAGGGCACTCTGTACAAGGAGGTTATAAATGGCTTAACTGTTGTGTTTTAATTTGAATAGAAATAGTTTGATTTTTGTGGGGCTGGTTTTAGTAAGAAAGAATTATTGTAGATGTCAGAATACCAACAGCTAGGATGAGTAGTACTAGTGTTGGTTTTAATGAGTTTAGCATGAGCTGTTAAATTTAATGAGTTAAGTTCATATTCAGGTCTCTGAACTGCATTGCATAATGAAGGCATACTTTACTATTGCAGGAATATTCTGAACACAATGCACAACATTCTTTCTGAATCGTGCCCTTAGTGTCTTACCAAACTTATAAAAGCAACATTTTATGTAGTCCTCCTTTCATTCTGTCATTTATCCAAATTCAGGATCATGAGGAGCAGGACTATGTTTCAGGGTTCTGTGGGTACACGGCAGAGCAACTAATCCTGAACAGGAAGAACCGTCTGACATAGGGCCCATCCAAAAAACTCAGATAAATGCCAGGCACACCTATGGGCCATTTAGAGGAGTGACAATTTATCTATGATTGGTCCTTAGTAAGTAGAAGGAACAAGAAGTACCCCTCCCAAAAAAAAAACATGGACACAGCAAAGATGTGATGACTGCACAGAAGACACTTCAATTGAGGTGAACTGGAGAATGAAGCTGTGTAAGACAACAGTGCTAATTACAGGGCTACCCATACCATTTATTACTAGAAAGTTAATCCTTTAAATTTAATTTGGCTAGATTTAACATACTCTGTGTCCCTTTTATATATACCAGATTAATTAATACTGTATCAGTCTACATTATAAAGTTATAAAGTTATAATCTGCACATATTCAGTTAGGGTGTTTCTAAAGGGGTCTATATTATAACATCGAAATCTACAAAGATCGAATGTTATAATATAGAACCCTAAACATCGAAATCCGCAAACATCGAACAGTCAGAATAGTGATTTTTTTCCCAGGGAAAAAATCGCTATTCCGAGAAACATACATACAACACAAAAACACACAAAAAACAGCAATCCACACACATACACTTAAAATCCTACACCTAAACCTAAACAAAACTTTACATACACTACTAGCTATCCACTTACCTTAACCCGACCCTAACCCTAAGGTCCGTCACTATTGCACAATAACCTCACCCGCGCCCTAACCCTATCTCACCTAACCCGCCCCATAACACTGACCTACACACAACCGCACACTTACCTGACCTGCTCCCTAACCCTAACTCACCTATCCTGCCCCCCTAACCATAACCTACACACAATCGCACACTTACCTGAACTCGACCCGTAACGCTCCAATATATCGAATGCTGAAAACAGCAAAGCCACAGCAACAGCCCACCAAATTCTTTCCTTGGGAAAGATTTCGGTGTCCTGCACCTTCGCTGTTTTCAGCGTTCAACAAAACTGGTTCGATATTATAACATTCGAACTTTATAAAATTTGATGTTATAATATAGAACCTTCTAAAGCTAGTATAAGAATTAAAGCATTTGTAGTTGTTCTGTGACAATTTCTAGAGAAACATCAACTGTATTACACACATAACTATGTATTCTGTACTAAGACATCACAAGGCTGACACTCTTGTATTTGTCATGTGTCTTTAGGTTTAACTTTTAAAAGTGTTTTTGGTACATTATTTTACTAAACTACAAAATGACGTAACATGTATAGAACTTGAAATCATGTCAGTGGCAAGTAGCCACACCAGAAAAGAACCCACATCTTTTAAAATAAATGTGTTTCATTAATTTAAGGTAATCCTTTATTACAAATAACACAAAGCTTTATTTTAATGCAGTAGGCAAGAGACTCACACATACTAGCTGTAAATAACTGATCATTTTTAATTTCCCTCTGGAAATGTTTCATCGCTGCACAAATGAAATGTATTTAACAAACTCATTTTTTAATGAACAATTAGTAATTTGATATGTTGTAAAATATCACTTAAGGTAATATGATTTAGGAAGCAATTAATTTTAACATATCAGCATATTTGAAAGTGTTGCCGCCCCCAACAGGGAAAGTAAGATAACATTTAGCGTGGTATTCATGGATACATTACTCACTGTATTCATTAAAAAAATTTGGTAAAGCCCAAAAATGATAAAGTAACAATGGAATCTTACGTTTGTAGTGGAGAGAGTTGACCATGCACCAAGAGTGTGGCTGATGCTAGGAACATGTAAGAATGAGCAGCTTATCATGAATAATACTGCTGATGCATTTATAGACAGGGACACCACAGACCATAATAATAAAAACAACTGCATATAGAAAAAAATTTACAGGGACATCACACACCATGACTAACAATGCA